>NW_020955443.1:693898-696200 GCF_003031625.1 Empidonax traillii
TTCTTTTTAGGGGGAAAAAAAAAGAAAAAAAATCTGAACATACTTGAGTTCCAGTAATGTTTTGCATTGACAAGAACTCATAGATAATGGAAAAAAAGTCTTTATGTAGATGTCTGTCTTGTTGTATATAGTTCATTTTTTCCTGTATTTAATTGTATTCAAGTCTGTCTGCCCATCTGTGTTGGACTCCGCTGGTAAGCAAAGGGTTCTCTTAGCAGGTGGAAATAAAACTCTTGGTTTGATCAATCATAAGGACTTGTTCTTCTCATCATGCTGTAGTTATTGAGCTGGGGGAAACCATCCTGAAGAGCCAAGCCTTTTAGTTGCTGGGGCCAGCCTGTATTGTGTGGGGCCAAGGAGAAAGGTGCTGCCTGGGGCAGGACAGGGGGGATGTGGGCACGAGAGGGTGAAGTCGTGCTGTGGGCTGGGGCAGTGTAGTGGTGCAGGGCTGGGATGGTGAGAGGGGGATGCCTGCAGGTGCTGCCGAGAGGGCTCTCTGGAAGGGGCAGCAGGGTGTTGGGCCATCACCCTGCTCTTCAGCTGCTGTGGAAGCCCCCATTGCCTGTTGCGTGCAGACGTCATTGTCACATGTGAGGCAGCGCTGGGGAGAGGGAGAGGAGAAACGCTGAGGAGAGGGCTGGGCATCTGCTGCTTTCAAAGGCATGAGAAAGCTGATTTGAGTTACTATCCCAAGAAGCTGAAGGGATGCCCTTTCCCTGAAGTTCTTGTCCCTCCTTTTGACTTTTCTTGCCTTCTCTTCTTTCTTACCTTTTGCTCTTTCTTACTCTTTTTCAATCACACACATATGCAATAGTTCCCTTTCAGAACACTGGCGAGCAATTTACTGTTTCATGACACTTTTTGTTTTTATCCTAAAATCAGTTAATGGCTTTTTGGCTTTCTGCCATACCCTCTTTGCCCTAGTACAGCACATTCCGTAGGAATGGACCTTTCTTCTCTACAAAGCAATAGTAAAGTGACCACCAGCATCACACAATAACATAAGCTGCTGTGCAACAGCAGTCAGGTGTTTCACCCAAAAGGCTGTGTGGACATGTAGGCTGTTGTTATGAATGACAACTCCTAACTTGATTCTTCAGGGATAGCCTTGATCTGCTTCTGGTGGCATCCCAGATCCCTCAGATCCCCTCTCTGCTCTGCAGTCAGATTTGGTGCTTTGCTTGGGGGAAGCAATTGTAGCAAGCTGTTTCTCACGTGGCTTCTGATTCTGCTCACTGGAGAGACTCGTGCCTTTGCACTGGGTCTGATCTACACTGGCCGTGAATGCTAATTTCCTAAGTTCTGCTGAAATCTGTTCTCTATGTCAAGAATGGGCGATTGAGCCCTTCAGTTTGTGAGGATGGCTTAAACCTGTTCCTGGTTTAAGCCATTCTTCCTCTGCCTGCTGATGTGAAAGCCAACTTGGTTTGCATTTCATCTGAAGAACAGATTCATGGTGCAGCTTCTACAATTGACTTAAGGGCCTGCAAACCCTGAGATGCTTTCGAGCTACTTCCTATTCCTTCTGAAATTCAAAGTCCTCTTCCAGTTTCTCTTGGAGGCTTACAGGAAGGTAAGAACAACAATATATGCGGGTGGGCTTCCCAAAGGACATGATTGCCATCTCGTCAAGGAGAGAGGCAGCTGCTGTATGCAAATGCACTCCAAGCGTCTGATGTGTCACTTCAGAGCAGGGTGCCAGGCATGCCAGTGGTGGAGGAGAAATACAGAGGTGATGTGATAGCGTTCTCTTGGCTTTGTTAGCAACGAGATGGATGTCTCCAAGACCATTTCAGACCTATTTGGATTAGTTGCCACCAATGCTGTAGCCCTGTCCCAGAAAGCCCCCAAATTTGTCAGGTATGATTTCCCCTTCGGCCCTGATTTTAGCTAGGGGAGAGATAATTTCTCTCAGGAGCTGTTCAAGTGCTGTATTTTGGATTGGGAATGAGAATGGTGTGGATAACGCACTGCTGTTTGGGGGTTTTGCTCAGTTGTGTTTATTCTAAGGAAGTCAAGGAGCTCCTGAGGCAGAGGAGCACCGCACACCTCTCACAGCAGAGGCACAAGACGGGGCAAGGACAGAAGAGTCTCTTGCCTTGTGCCAGCGGGTGAGAGCAGCAGGGGCAGGAGCCAGGCAGCTGTCCCGCACGCCCCAGAGGCTGCGGCCACGCTGTGCTGGGAACACTGCAGAGCATGGCACGGGTGAGCCTGAGCAGGGTTGCAGTTGTGAGGCACTGGATTATTCTATCGGGATGGGCTCAGAGCAACTCAAGTGTGTCCGTGTGGGGAAAGGACAGGT
>NW_020955443.1:697100-702017 GCF_003031625.1 Empidonax traillii
CACCGTTTTGACCTTATAAGGTGTGCTTCTCTGTTGGTGTTGGGTTATAAAAGGGGGTTGCAACCTCAAAAAACGTGTCTCAGCTTCACCCCCTGAGTCTGTGCCTAAGTACGCCGCAAGCAAGCGGTGACCCATGGGGAAGAAGCAAGGAGAAAGAAGTGTCTCGGGAGAGCAGGAAAGACAGCAAAGGGCACGCTGTCTGGGTTGGGCCCTCGTAGCCGGCACTGGTGCTGAACCCCCCCGCTGGTTGCCAGGAGGGGCGCACTTTCCCCAGCAGTGTGGGCAGAGACGCGGAGCTGCACAGCACATGTCCTGCCCCAGCAAGTCCCCGGGGTCCCCCTGTTATCCCAAACCGGGTCCTTTGCCGCTGTGTGCAAGAGGCCGACCCACACACACACGGTCAAGAGATTGGATTTATTGACCGTTCTGCCCCCAAGGGGGTACCGGTTGGCAAGCCCCAAACCTTAGCAAGGCAATTCTCCCAACAAGTGATTTATCTGTCTGACCCTGGGCCATGCCGCAGTCATGGCTGGCTGCCCAGGGTGGTGGCACCGCCAGCTGCTGGATGCAGGCAGGGCCGAGCTCTGGGGAGGCCGCGGGCACCGGGGCCGTGCGGGAGCTGTTGGCTGGGGCCGGCTGGAGCGTCTGGGATGGGAAAGCGGGAGAGCCTTGTGCCGGGCACAGCCGGTTCTAACCGGTTCCAGCCAGCTGCCACCAGCTGTGTGCCCCCAGGCCTGCTGCCCTAGGGGTGCTGGGAAATGGCCCATTGTGACAGCACGGCCCATTGCCGGGGCCCTTTGTGATGCAGGGCCTCCTTGGGCCCAGAGGCCATTGTGACACCGCGGCCCCGCCCTGACCGGGGGGCTATTTAAGGAGGGCAGAGCCCTGGATGACCCTTTTCCCGGGAGAGCCTCTGTCTCAGCAGGCAGAATCTCTCACGGGCCTCAGCGGCAGAGGAAGTAGCCGACGTTCGAAGATGAGCAAGTTGAGCGACTTGCAGCCACGCAAGTGGCTGTCGAGTTGGCAGAGGAAGCAGAAGGTAAAGGATAGGCTAGTAGAGAGCTGCCTTGGCACCAGGGCTGGGCTTGCGGTCACGGGGATGCCTGATGTGCCATGGCAACTGCATTCATCCCATGCCACCTTCTCCTCCTCCTCCTCCTCCTTGCCGCAGGTGGACCACTTGCAGACGCAGGCAGCAGCGCAGGCACAGGAGAACAGCGCCTCCTGTGCTGCCGTGGGTGAGCAGGTGAGAGAAGCAGTGGCGGAGAGTCAGGCAGGTGCCCCACACAGCCCCAGAGGCTGTGGCCACGCTGTGCTGGACACGCTGCGGCGCCTGGCACGTGCCACCCGCAGCAGGGTTGCGGTTGGGATCCGGCGCCGTGGCCGCAAGCCGGAGCCACAGAGGGAGGTGGAACAAGGTAGGGAGGCAGCGGTAGCAGGAACATCCCCGGCAGCAGGGTCAGAGAGCCAGGACTCTGCCCTGCAAAGCCCCTGCTGCCCTGCCAGCCCCTTCCCAAGCCATCTGGAAGCTCTCAGTGGGCAGTGGGCCGGGGCAGCAGCGGAGGCAGTGCTTCCAGCGCCAGAGACTGAGGAGGGGGCCTGTGCCCAGCTGGAGCCAGACTTGAATGCCTCCAGCTCCCAGGAACTGTCCCGTGGGGAACACAGTGGAGACCAAAGCCCCAGTAGTAGAGAAAAGAGGCTCCCTGTGCCTGTCCCACGTGAGGCCTCGGCAGAGCCCCGGGGCCTTCAAGCGCCCACACCGAGAGCCCGTGCCCCAGGTGGCCGCAGCAGCAGCCCTTCCCTCAGGCCACAGGCCTCGAGCCTGGAGCGCTGTGCCCTCAGCCCCTCGCCGTGTGAGCTGGAAAGTCTCAGTGGGCAGTCGGGGGGGGTCTGGTCCTCAGAGCTCTGGGACATCTCCCGGGAGTCCCGAGGGCAAGAAGACGCAGACCAACCGCTGTCCCCTAAGGAAGACAGCCAGGACCCTGAGCTGGCACAGGACAATTGGGAAGACATCCAAATCTACACCATTTGGGTCAAGCCCTGCCTCGTGCCAGTCTTGCTGGAACCTCTGACTGGGGACCAGGAGGGGCCCAAATGCCCCTGCACCATTTGCAGAGAGGCGGCGCAACAGACAGACAGCGAGCAGCCCAGCACAGCGGCAGGGGCAGAGGGCCAGGCAGCTGCCCCACACAGTTCCTGCTGCCCCGCCAGCCCCTCGCCAAGCCAGCTGGCAGCTCTCAGTGAGCAGTGGGCAGCGGCAGCAGTGGGGGCATTCCTGCCAGTGGCCCAGTCAAAGGAGGGGGCCTGCTCCGAGGACGAGAGTCTCTGGGACATCTCCAGCCTCTTAGAGCAGAGCCAAGAGGAAGAAAAGACGGCTCAGACCTGGAGCACTGGGGGAGCAAGTAGCTCCGTGTCCCTCCCGTGCCTGCCCTGCGACTCTCAAGCAGGCACATCCAGAGACGATGAGCTGGAGGCAGGCTGCCACGGGGGTCCTTCCAACCTGGACCAGCCCTTTGACATGGGCCCGGGCACGGTCTTGACGGAAGAAGACCTTTTCCAAAGCAGACCAAGTGCCATGAAGAAAGCGGGGGAAATGCAGGCCGTCATGGGGGCCGCTTNTTCTTTTTAGGGGGAAAAAAAAAGAAAAAAAATCTGAACATACTTGAGTTCCAGTAATGTTTTGCATTGACAAGAACTCATAGATAATGGAAAAAAAGTCTTTATGTAGATGTCTGTCTTGTTGTATATAGTTCATTTTTTCCTGTATTTAATTGTATTCAAGTCTGTCTGCCCATCTGTGTTGGACTCTGCTGGTAAGCAAAGGGTTCTCTTAGCAGGTGGAAATAAAACTCTTGGTTTGATCAATCATAAGGACTTGTTCTTCTCATCATGCTGTAGTTATTGAGCTGGGGGAAACCATCCTGAAGAACCAAGCCTTTTAGTTGCTGGGGCCAGCCTGTATTGTGTGGGGCCAAGGAGAAAGGCGCTGCCTGGGGCAGGACGGGGGGATGCGGGCACGAGAGGGTGAAGTCGTGCTGTGGGCTGGGGCAGCGTAGTGGTGCAGGGCTGGGCTTGTGAGAGGGGGATGCCTGCAGGTGGTGCCGAGAGGGCTCTCTGGAAGGGGCAGCAGGGTGTTGGGCCATCACCCTGCTCTTCAGCTGCTGTGGAAGCCCCTGTTGCCTGTTGCAGGCAGACGTCATTGTCACATGTGAGGCAGCGCTGGGGAGAGGGAGAGGAGAAACCCTGAGGAGAGGGCTGGGCACCTGCTGCTTTCAAAGGCATGAGAAAGCTGATTTGAGTTACTCTCCCAAGAAGCTGAAGGGATGCCCTTTCCCTGAAGTTCTTGTCCCTCCTTCTGACTTTTCTTGCCTTCTCTTCTTTCTTACCTTTTGCTCTTTCTTACTCTTTTTCAATCACACACATATGCAATAGTTCCCTTTCAGAACACTGGCGAGCAATTTACTGTTTCATGACACGTTTTGTTTTTATCCTAAAGTCAGTTCATGGCTTTTTGGCTTTCTGCCATACCCTCTTTGCCCTAGTACAGCACATTCCGTAGGGATGGACCTTTCTTCTCTACAAAGCAATAGTAAAGTGACCACCAGCATCACACAATAACATAAGCTGCTGTGCAACAGCAGTCAGGTGTTTCACCCAAAAGGCTGTGTGGACATGTAGGCTGTTGTTATGACTGACAACTCCTAACTTGATTCTTCAGGGATAGCCTTGATCTGCTTCTGGTGGCATCCCAGATCCCTCAGATCCCCTCTCTGCTCTGCAGTCAGATTTGGTGCTTTGCTTGGGGGAAGCAATTGTAGCAAGCTGTTTCTCACGTGGCTTCCGATTCTGCTCACTGGAGAGACTCGTGCCTTTGCACTGGGTCTGATTTACACTGGCCGTGAATGCTAATTTCCTAAGTTCTGCTGAAATCTGTTCTCTATGTCAAGAATGGGCGATTGAGCCCTTCAGTTTGTGAGGATGGCTTAAACCTGTTCCTGGTTTAAGCCATTCTTCCTCTGCCCGTTGCCTGCTGATGTGAAAGCCAACTTGGTTTGCATTTCATCTGAAGAACAGATTCATGGTGCAGCTTCTACAATTGACTTAAGGGCCTGCAAACCCAGAGATGCTTTCGAGCTACTTCCTATTCCTTCTGAAATCCAAAGTCCTCTTCCAGTTTCTCTTGGAGGCTTACAGGAAGGTAAGAACAACAATATATGCGGGTGGGCTTCCCAAAGGACATGATTGCCATCTCGTCAAGGAGAGAGGCAGCTGCTGTGTGCAAATGCACTCCAAGCATCTCATGTGTCACTTCAGAGCAGGGTGCCAGGCATGCCAGTGGTGGAGGAGAAATACAGAGGTGATGTGATAGCGTTCTCTTGGCTTTGTTAGCAACGAGATGGATGTCTCCAAGACCATTTCAGACCTATTTGGATTACTTGCCACCAATGCTGTAGCCCTGTCCCAGAAAGCCCCCAAATTTGTCAGGTATGATTTCCCCTTCGGCCTTGATTTTAGCTAGGGGAGAGATAATTTCTCTCAGGAGCTGTTCAAGTGCTGTATTTTGGATTTGGAATGAGAATGGTGTGGATAACGCACTGCTGTTTGGGGGTTTTGCTGAGTTGTGTTTATTCTAAGGAAGTCAAGGAGCTCCTGAGGCAGAGGAGCACCGCACACCTCTCACAGCAGAGGCACAAGACGGGGCAAGGACAGAAGAGTCTCTTGCCTTGCGCCAGCGGGCGAGAGCAGCAGGGGCAGGAGCCAGGCAGCTGTCCCGCACGCCCCAGAGGCTGCGGCCACGCTGTGCTGGGCACACTGCAGAGCATGGCACGGGTGAGCCTGAGCAGGGTTGCAGTTGTGAGGCACTGGATTATTCTATCGGGATGGGCTCAGAGCAACTCAAGTGTGTCCGTGTGGGGA
>NW_020955443.1:703345-716893 GCF_003031625.1 Empidonax traillii
CAAGGAGAAAGAAGTGTCTCAGGAGAGCAGGAAAGGCAGCAAAAGGCACGCTGTCTGGGTTGGGCCCTCGTAGCCGGCACTGGTGCTGAACCCCCCCGCTGGTTGCCAGGAGGGGCCCAGTTTCCCCAGCAGTGTGGGCAGAGACGCGGAGCTGCACAGCACATGTCCTGCCCCAGCAAGTCCCCGGGGTCCCCCTGTTATCCCAAACCGGGTCCTTTGCCGCTGTGTGCAAGAGGCCGACCCACACACACACGGTCAAGAGATTGGATTTATTGACCGTTCTGCCCCCAGGGGGGTACCGGTTGGCAAGCCCCAAACCTTAGCAAGGCAATTCTCCCAACAAGTGATTTATCTGTCTGACCCTGGGCCATGCCGCAGCCATGGCTGGCTGCCCAGGGTGGTGGCACCGCCAGCTGCTGGATGCAGGCAGGGCCGAGCTCTGGGGAGACCACAAGCACCGGGGCCGTGCGGGAGCTGTTGGCTGGGGCCGGCTGGAGCGTCTGGGATGGGAAAGCGGGAGAGCCTTGTGCCGGGCACAGCCGGTTCCAACCGGTTCCAGCCAGCTGCCACCAGCTGTGTGCCCCCAGGCCTGCTGCCCTAGGGGTGCCGGGAAATGGCCCATTGTGACAGCACGGCCCATTGCCGGGGCCCTTTGTGATGCAGGGCCTCCTTGGGCCCAGAGGCCATTGTGACACCGCGGCCCCGCCCTGACCGGGGGGCTATTTAAGGAGGGCAGAGCCCTGGACGACCCTTTTCCCGGGAGAGCCTCTGTCTCAGCAGGCAGAATCTCTCACGGGCCTCAGCGGCAGAGGAAGTAGCCGACGTTTGAAGATGAGCAAGTTGAGCGACTTGCAGCCACGCAAGTGGCTGTCGAGCTGGCAGAGGAAGCAGAAGGTAAAGGATAGGCTAGTAGAGAGCTGCCTTGGCACCAGGGCTGGGCTTGCGGTCACGGGGATGCCTGATGTGCCATGGCAACTGCATTCATCCCACGCCACCTTCTCCTCCTCCTCCTCCTCCTTGCCGCAGGTGGACCACTTGNGCGTGCAGACGTCATTGTCACATGTGAGGCAGCGCTGGGGAGAGGGTGAGGAGGAATGTTTTGGAGAGGGCTGGGCACCTGCTGCTTTCAAAGGCATGAGAAAACTCATTTGAGTTCTTCTCCCAAGAAACTAAAGAGATGCCCTTTCCCTGAAGTTCTTGTCCCTCCTTTTGGCTTTTCTTGCCTTCTCTTCTTTCTTACCTTTTGCTTTTTTTAAAATCACACACATATGCAATAGTTCCCTTTCAAAACACTGATGAGCAATTTGCTGTCTTATGACACTTTTTGTTTTTATCTTAAAATAAGTTCATGCCAGGCTTGCCTGTGGCAGATAAATACAGAGATGATATGATATGTTCTCTTGGCTTTGTTAGAAACGAGGTGGACCTCTCTAAGATAATTTCAAATCTATTTGGATTAGTTGGCTCATCTTTCATTGAGTAAAGCCACTGATTACATGAACAACATAAAACTGAATATCTGACTTCCCCCTAGTAACTTTGCTACTCACGGATTGTGGATTCAGACTTCGTGTGATATTTTTTTTTCCATATCAGATATTACCTTCAGGTTGTAAGTGAGCAGTTAAAAGCAGATACATTATGAATGAATGGGTAAATGGATAACTTCTTATTTTTATTGTATTACCGGAACAAGACATTAGAATTAAATTCCTTACACAGAAAAATCACAGATTATGATATTGATTTAATACAGAAATCACAGTGGTTAAGGGAGTCATGGTCTCAGAGATGTGTCTATACAAGCAATTTCAGATTTTTAAACACATTTCAAAAGATTTTAAACACACTTCAATTCTTTATATTGAAACTTGTTTTACAGGTTGTGCACCAAATATATTCACACTTAGTGAGCGATTCTCCTTGCTTTCTGGGGAAGTAGAAGGACCTCTTCTTTTTCTAGAAGGAGTTTATTTCTTTTTTCCTTTAGCAAGTGCCCTTATCTTCAATATTTGCTGTGATTTCCTCTTCCCTTCCCAATCCCCCATAGCATATGTGGTGGCAGAGAGGAAGCAATCTCTGGCTCAGCACCCTCCACTCCTGCAGAGCATCTGAAGGTGCAGGGTTAAACTGAGGCAAGGTCTTTGCTCTGCTCCATGAGTTCACACTGCTCCTGGCAGAGACACCTAGCACAGGTACCTTGTGGCTCTGTGGGGCGGGATAGATGGATCAGCATTATTTTTTTTATGCAAACTTCTGTGTAGCTCTTTTTGCATATCTTGGTTTGCAACATTGTGACAAGTGGACACTTCATAAGTAGCATGACTAAAAGTGCACATATTGCAGTGGAAGGGAGCATGGAAGTTAGTCATTAAAACTGATGCAAGGAGGTGGTGTGCTATAGCTTATTTCCTTTGCCATAAATTCCTCCACAGTTTTAATTTCTAGTCTTGCACAGTAAAGGAACAGTATGAAGCTGTGGCTATTTCAGTGACCAGTGCTACAACACCATTTCCCCAAATCATTTATTAGTCACCACAAAGATTGTAGCTTATTTCTAACTAAATTCAAAAATCAAAATTTTAGACCTGGAACATGCATATATTTGTGCCTTCCTCCTCATTGGAGTGCAGACAAATGAATTTTAAAAATAGCCCGGGGTGAATGTTTAAGTCATTCATTTTACAAGGCTCTTTGAAAGCTTCTTTTCTAACCTGCCAAATTATAGGATGGTTATAATTTGTTTAAGTCTTTCAACATTTAAGAAAATGCCTGCTGCATATTGAAGCATTAGTACCCCTTAGCTGAGCAAACTGAACACAGGGCTGCAGGAGCAGCCAGGACTCCGCTGGGAAGAGAGCTGTCTGCTCAACATGAGGCCTCATGAATTGCAA
The DNA here is from genome assembly GCF_003031625.1 of Empidonax traillii. NCBI lineage: Eukaryota > Metazoa > Chordata > Aves > Passeriformes > Tyrannidae > Empidonax > Empidonax traillii. The sequence continues at coordinate 706,240 of NW_020955443.1, forward strand.
AGACCTAATTAGAAGAAATGCTTACAAAAGACTGATTTTCTGACACTTCTACCTAAACATATTTGAAGTGCCTTGGGCGTACCAAGGGTTCTCTGTCAGTAGAGACAGTTTATTAGATTTGCCATGCAGTGTTCCTTTTATTTTTGCCTTCTCCTACCTCTTGTATTTGAAGGCAGAGAGCACTGCATAGAACAAAGTGCTGCTCCGCCACGTGACTGTCACCATCACTCAGAAAGACTTGCAGCTGGAGGTGCTTGGACCCTAAAATCCACTTTATTATTCATTTTACTTGACCAGCAAAAATCAGCCAGTTCCATGAGCCTCTACGGCCATCTGCAGGAGCTGCAAACTGTCCCTCAAAGCTCCTTTCAGAGGGGAACAGCGAGGAGCAATTCAAGTGGCCCTGGAGGCTGGGGATTCATTCAATAAATGCCACCTGGTTCCCAGGCATGAAGTCAGGCAGAGGTTTCATTTTGGAGCCTCCTCCCCTGAGAAAGCAGGGCTGCTGGTTGCTATGTGTTCAGGGACACCAAAGGAAAAGTCTGGTTACCAAATCTGCTGCGAACCTACCACTCCCTCTGGCAGCAGTGGTGTTCCCCAGAGCCAGTGTAGGGCAGTGCCTATTCATCTGAAGAGATGAATGAAATAATTGTGTCACATGCACTGCAGTTCCTTGGAAAGGGAAGGGAAGTAGGATGGATTTGATATTTAAGAAGTGGAAAGGAAAGCTATCTATACTCTTGTTACTCCTCAGCATTGCTACCTAGACATTTTATAGGATTTTATTGATCTTATTATTGTTTCATATCTTATAGGATACCTAGAAAAAGTGGAGGGTTTACATTGTTTTGAAAACAAATGTTAATGTATTAATTTATCTATACTACCCTATACACTGATTTTACAGCGGAACTTGCAATGATTGGATATTCTGGACAGGAATGAGATTGTCAACTCTGACCCCTCAGTCATCCTTCTACGCTTCTACATCTGAATCAGCAGACATTCACAAGCTTGCACTCTTAATATCTGAGAGATCTCTTGGGTAGGGTCTTGTGTTTATAGGTTGGGAAAAACCTGTGCTCCCAGGTTTGTGTTCTGCATCCCCTTTTCCATGCCATACTGATGCCCAGACAGAGCCACGGCGAGCCAGACCAGGACACAAGGCAGTTCACTATAATAGAAAACTCCATGTGTCTGATTTAGGCTAGATCCAACACTTAGGAAGATTTGAGGCTGTCACTAGGGCAAGCCTGGTGTTTGACAGCCTAGCTTTGGCTGGTTCCTGGACAGGAAGGGTTCCCACAGCTGGAGCTCATCTCCCCAGACTGAGTTATGTTGCTCCCACCTCATGGGCTGCAGCTGCATCATCCCATATCCCTGGAGAGAGACCATCCAGCGCTGACATGTCCTGTGTGACTTGGGAACCTGCGCCCTGCTGCCAGATTTGTCCTGGAGGAGGGTTTTGTCCCAGGTGGGAACACCTGGGAAACATCCCCTTGAGTGCACTGACCTCATGGACAGGAGGAGCTGACAGCACAAGGGAGATACTTTTTTTGTGCTAATCCTTCGTGTAGGGTTTTGTGCCATGTTTCCTTGTTTTCTGGTTGTGGGATTAATCAAAACATAGAAATAGGATAAAAACCAAGTTAAGGAAATACACTGCTGCCTGGTACCACACTCTTTTCGTGTGGGCACACACCCTGACAGAAGTCTGGGTGTTTCTAATGAAAATCCAAAGCATAAGCACAGGTAAGTCACCACTGGGTTTATTTTTCTTATCATATAGTATCATGTTGGAAGGGACTCTGGTCCAGCCTTTTTTGGCAAAAGCACAGTCTAGACAAGATGGCCCAGCACCCTGTCCAGCTGAGTTCTAAAAACATCCAGTGCTGGGGAGTCCACCACTTCCCTGGGGAGTTTATCCCAATGATTGACTGCTCCCATTGTAAAAAATTTTCTTTCTTCGTCCAGTCTCATCAGCAGTAACTTGTACCCATACCCCCTCCTCTTTTCCGTGTTATTCCTTGTAAAAAGGGAGTCTCCATCTTCTTTGTAGCCACCCTTCAAGAACTGGAACATGGCAATGAGGTCTCCCCTAAGCCTTCTTTTCCCAAGGCCGTACAAACCCAGCTCTCTCAGCCTTTCCTGTTATGCCAGGCTTCCCAGTCCTCTGAGCACCTTTCTGACCCTTCTCTGGACCCTCTCCAGCCTGTGGGGACCAAAGTGGAGCGCTGTATTCCAGGTGTGGCCTGACAAGTGCAGACTAGAGTGGGATAATGACATCTTTATCTCTGCTGGTGATGCCTTTGTTGATGCAACCCACCGTCCTGCTGGCTTTCTTTTTATGTTGTATTGAAATGTTGTTGGAACACTGAGTTGCAGATTTTGTTCATTAAACAACAGTAATGAAATTGATTAAAAATTAATATCTTTCTAACTAATCTACTTTTGTTTTCTGCTTAATTAGAAGAAATTAGTGGTGAATAGCAAATTTTGTCAGTGCTGTGAATAACTATACCTGCAATTATTAAACAATTGTCATTAAAGCAGATGAGGAAGCTGGCAGTGCCTGCTTAAGCTGTGTACTGGTAATATTAAGGAAGCCAAGAGAAAAACAATGGAGATGATTAGGGATCTTGATGGGTTATATGGAAGAAATCTGACTTTTATCCAGCCTAACAAGTGAACTGTTAGAGAGGATTTAGTAAAAGTATTTAGGATATTGAAATTTATTGCAAGAACAAGCCTAGTAAGATGGAAGTGATTATTTGAGGTTAATGGCAAACACTAAAATGTGTAGTTGTGAGACAAGAAGAAACCTCTGGACGACACACAAGTGGATGGATGAACAGAAAAATGACACAACCCACAGAAGGGCGGTTTGAATTTAGCAGTGGAGTCTGCTGGGACTCTGTTAGGGGCTACCCAGCCCTTGGAAGTATCCAGTGCCAGAAAGGGAGAAGTGCAGTCTGGTGCAAGCCCTGAAGAGACACTCAGGGTTGGCAACCTCGTATCCTAGCAGTGATCACTCATGCTCCTAATGATGCCCCTCTTGATTGCAAATACTGCTGGCCCAGGAGGAGAACTTCCTGCCTTTGTTGAAAAAAAAAAATAAATTTCTAAAGAAAGTGAATAAGGCACCTATCAGAGTTTTCTGGGAAGCTTTTAATGAAAACCTACGTAGGGGCATCATAATTCAAAACAAAAATATTTTCTTGAAAAGTATTGTGATATCCCAGTGCAGGACACTGATACCCAACACTCAGCTCTTGCTGACTTCCCTACATCAAAACATATGGGACTTTTTGAGCTCCTGTGCTGGGCCCAGAGAGGAATTCCTCCCCTCCCAGCTCAGATTTATTTCAATTCATGCTGATTTTAATTCATATTAATTTTGTTGTCACAGTAATTGCTCTGTCAAGTATCTGAGCACCCTTCAAGGTGAGAAGCCCTGTGTCCCACGGGGGATCTCTCTCTACACTGTGGCATGCCAGCATCTCAACTACCAGGTGTGGCCCTTTGGAGTGAACCAGTCCAGGAGCAAAGGCCAGACAAGCCACTTTCCTCAGCTTCTGGTTGGAGGAAGGACAAGAATCTGCCAACAGCGCAAAGTGCTGTCACTGTGACTTGGAGAGGCTAAGACCAGACTACTCAGAACAGCAGGCCACTTCAAAAGGTACTTTCTCTCAAAATCCTGGCAACTGCTGGCACATTTGGCTGGTACATATCCAACTGGTGCTGCAAAAGGGTCAGAATGTGGGAAGGCAGCTTCGTGGCCTCTCTCAGTAGGCAAGAGCACAGGAATTTCTCCGAGCTGTTGCGCATAGAATCCAGGATCCTACTGATTTGCCTCACACAAGGGTGGTCACTGGTGCTGTGGGGCACACCACCACATCGGTCACCTGTGGGCCAGCAAGGATCTGAGGACTCCTGAGTTATAAATTCACACTGTACTTTTTTCCTGGAGGTAAGGTGCCAGATGTGCTTAAACAACGATCACCTCTGTGTCTTCTAGGGTCCATGAGGAAAAAAAATTATGCCTCAGATTAGGGAGGTAAACAAAGTAAACACTCATATTTTCCAAATAACCTCAGCTCCAAAGGAGAGATTAACAGGCAGCATTGGGATGCCTCCATTACACAGATCTCCACCTAATAGTTCCAGCTAGATGGAAATATTTTCTTTCTACTGCGGTAGAGCAGATGAAATGCTACTAGAGGAAAATAATGGATATTAACTTTCAAAAGCATGGTGATTTGGACTGAAATAAAATTCCTGTGGTTGACACCATGTGCTTGAGTTATAAGATCAAGTAGCGAATTACTTACAAAATTGCAATGGGGAGGTCTTTGAAGTGGTGAATTGGGGTAAAGAATGCCATCATATATTTAGCAACTGATAATGCAAATTGTAGAAGAAGAGAGGAGGAGAGGAAAATAAATTAACACTCTAAAATGCTGTTATCTATGGGGAGGTAATAGGTTTCATGTGAACCTGATTGTTAATCCTGGGGTGCTGGAGAAATGCCAGTTCAGGTAATTGTGCTCTGTCAGCCCGAGTCACGTCTGAGCATCTGCTCCGAGCCCCTCCACTGCAGAGGGAAACGCTTCCACCTCTCTCATGCCTTCCTCAGGGTTTGCAAACCAGCCCCTCTGAAGTTATCCCGATGTTTCAAGACCCCTAAAAATTAAGGGTACAGTGTCTCTATTCTTGCATGAAATGTGCCAGTGCTCCAATCCCAGCTCTCAGCCCCCAGTGACACCATCTGTCCCTGTGCATGGCTGGAAGCTGATGACCAGGAGGAGGCACCAGGCTCCTTCACTGGCCTTGACTTGGCCAAGCAAGCAATGGGCCTGTTCCTAAGGGGGTTATTTCTATGAATCCTGGGGGTTTTGACACTGATGGGAGTCCAGATTTATACTAAAGGCAGACAAACCTCCTGGCTCTCCAAGCAAAGTGACAAAATCATAAAATCATTTGTCCCGGGAAGGACCCTTAATATCCAGCTGTTAACCTCAAACTGCCAAGTCCACCATTAAACCATGATCCTAAGTGTCACATCTACTCATCTTTTAAATATCCCGAGAGATGCTGACTCCACAACTTCCCTGGGCAGCCTGTTCCTATGTGTGACAACCCTTTCTGTGAAGAAAGTTTTCCTAATATCCAACGTAAACCTCCCTCGGTGTAACTTGAAGCCATTTCCACTTGTGCTGCCACTTGTTACCTGGGAGACAAGACCAACCCCCACCTGTCTACAGCCTCCTTTCAGGGGGTGTCCCCTGATCCTTCTTTTCTCCAGGCTAAACAACCCCAGTTCCAACATCTGCTCCTAACAGGACAAGTACTCCAGACCCTTCACCAGCTTCGTTGCCCTTCTCTGGGCATGCTCCAGCACCTCAGGGTCATTCTTATAGTGATGGACCCAAAACTGAGCACGGGATTTGAGGTCTCACCAGTGTTTGCCAGGATCCAGATGCACAGCCCACCTCTGGGGGGGCAGCCAGGACGGGAGAAGGGCAACAGCAACAGCCCCCCAGGATCATGGCAGGGCATCTTTTCCTGCCTGTGGCTGCTGCATGAGCACAGCCCACAGTGCTGTGGGATGCAGCTCAAGCTGGGCAGAGTGAATGTTTCCAGGCAGAGGGCCACAGCCCTTGTTTGCAGCACCCTCTTTCCCTTTGTCCTCTTCTGCCCTGCTGCACCTTTTCACATGCCCTGAACGCACTTTGAAGAATTGTAAATCAGTGACAAACAAGAACGTTGCAGAAGTTCAGTACCTCAGAGACAGATTTAAAGGCCATAACTTTCATGAACAGACGTACGTGTCTGGAGAGATTTGTTTTGAAACAGCTTTCTTGCTCTTTGGTGCTCCCTGTGCCAGTTAGAAGAAATGTCTAGGAAGTCTATAATCTGCCAGTGACTATATGCACGAAATGCTCTGAACTGATGCTTGTACCCTAATTCAGATGCCTATTGCGCCCTCTGGATGTACCACGGTACTGCCTGGAACTCAGCACAGTAAATAAATATGCACAGACAAAAAGCAGAGCTTCTGTATGTCTAGGATTTGCACGGCATAGGTGTCAGTGTGGTTCTGACTTTGCTGGTGGCTTTCATAATTTTCCGTGGAAAATAAACTTCCACTGTTTCCCTACCACACCCTGGCTCAATTCCTCTGGGTACAAATAACAAATACATGACCCAATGCCATGCTGTGCCACCAGATGTGGAGGCAGAGGATTCACAGCCCCCCATGCTGATGCTCAGGCACCACACAACAGCTGCCAGCAGCTCTTGCTTGGTTGCCATCCTGTTGTGGGGACAGCTCCCACCTCGAGACGGGCAGTCAAGCCCTGCCACGCTGTCTCTGCTCTGTGCTGGGCTAAGCAGTGCCAACAGAGTTAATTGTGCACTGCTGAATTTGCCCTGGCCTGTCTCTCTTGCAGTAGAGGTCATGCCCTGCATCTTGCCTGCAAAGCAAGAGAGTCTCCCTGGTTCTTCTCTCTGCAAAGCAAATCCTGCTGTGGGAATGGCGGTGCTCCCTGTGGGATCACTGCCTGAGAAGGAGGGGAATAAACCACGCAGCTCACTCAGACACCAATGCATTTGTTGTCTACCACATCCTAACATTAAAAAAAAAAAAAAAAAGGAAAAAAAAGGAAAAAAAAAAGAAAAAAGAAAAAAGAAAAAAAAAAGTCCTCCTGTGTTGGATGCTTTATACATTTCTTTTGCTTCCCAAACCACCACAGGTACCAATCCAGCCTCTGCAAGTCTCCATTGCATCCGAGGCTGTGTTTGAGAAGATCTCCAGCTCAGTGGGTGCGTGGTTGCATGACCATGACTGTATTGGGTCCATGACTGCACCATGGCTCCTGGTGAGGACCACAGGGAGCAGGGGAGGTGACCAGAGCTCTCTTCATCTCCATCCATCCTCCTCCCTCCCAGTTTTCTGGACTTAGGGATTTTCTTGGTCAGGCTGGGGCTGACCTTGCCTTGTTCTGATCACCAGCACAATTTCAGTGGGCTGACAACAGCAATTCAAAAGTCCGTGCTGTTTTACTGCTTTCCATCTCCCTTTATTCATTGCATAGAATCATAAAATATCTGAGTTGGGAGGGACCCACAAGGATCATCAAGTCCAGCTCCTGGTCCTGCACAGGACAGCCACAAGAATCACACCTTTGTGTGCCTGAGAGCATTGTCCAAATGCATGTTGAATCCTATGGGACTGGATAAAACTGTCTTGGGAAAAGATGTCCTAGAAATTGCCCGTGTTTGAGGCCCAGGACTGGCTTTATCAATCATCCTTTAAAATGTCTGGCATTGATTGCTCAGGGGCAAACAGCAGCCTAGCTGGACATCAAAGGCTATCCTGCAAGAAGAGATTTTAATGTTTTGAAGAAATGCCCATTATATCCAAGTGTGTACAGTATATGCTTATGGTTTCCCCGTGGAACTACTAGAAGGAAAACCAGAAAGGAGACAAACATCTTCTGGAGTCAGCTTTCTGTTTTCTCAGCACACCACCTGAAATGTGTCTAGTAAACTACTTCTTGCAAAACCTCAGTGTATTATGAAATTTTGAGCTGAAGGAGATCAGTAGAAAGACTCCAGGGAAGGTAAATCAGACTTAAAATAATGTAATTTTTGGATTGTGGAAAAATTGTGGGAAGAAATTTCAGAAAGATGTTTTAAAATTTAGAAAATGTTCCTCAAGATTTCAGGAGGTACCAGAGGCAGCGAGGGGTGAAGTGCTGCACCTGCAGCAAACCCTTACTCTAAGGAAACCTCAGGAAGGAGCATAGACCTTTTGATTTATAAAGTTAGAAACCTTAAAATCAGAGTCTTCCTCGGGAAACTCAAATCTTAATGTTAGGCATAAACGACATTTGTAGCCACCACCTTACAGGGCAGAGCTAAACAAGGATCAAATCATTACTTTTAGTGTTTACAATGTAGATACAATGCTCATTCCTAGGTGCAAGAACTTGAACTGCATTAGAAAACACCATCTCATACAATAAATGCCCTAATTTTTTTTTTTTTTTTGTCCTCACTGGTCTTTAAAAAATGGTTACAAACAGATCTTTTCTTTCTGTCCTTTTCCTACCTCCTTTCAAACAATGGCCCATCCAAGGGCATCTCTCAGCTACAGCTGCTGCTACCTGCAACAGAATACATAACAGGCTTCACCTCCAGGCATCGCCTTGGAAACGGCAGAGTGGCTTTGTGCAGTGTCCAGAGGAGAGTGGGGTGCTTTGCAGAGAAATGAAAAAGGAATTGCCCATGTCTAAAGAGCTCCCAGTCAGTTGTTTGTGGTAGGTGACAGTACCCAGGTGGAGGCACATTGACACGGGCTGATGCTGGCAATTGTCAGCCGTGACTCCACAGCCCTGGGCACGGTGGGGCAGTGGGGTGGGCACGGTTTGGGGCCCAAATCTGGGGTGCTGCTTCCAAGAATTGCGTTAATGTCGGATGGAGGTCTGCCGAGCACGTCTCTCGATACCTCCTTTGTTATTGCAAGGAGGAGTCTTTGCACTGCGTCAAAATGTTCTGCATTGTGGAGGGAGCCTGTGGCCACTGCAGCAACATAACTCTGATTGCAAGGAGTTGCATCGTGCTAAAATAAATCACATCCTCCACTGGCTGATGTCACCGTGGAAAGGAATGGCCTCACTGCCTGCAAATCTAAGGGTGTTAATAGACGAGATGGTAATGCTTGCATATACAGCTTCTCATGGAAAGGGTATATTCATTTAAGGCAGAGCAGAAAAGCAGTAGCAATCCCAGTAGGAAAAAAAAAAAACCAGTATTGTCACACACCCTCACTGTGCACATGGAATAGCTCTGCTGCCACACGGTTGGCTGCGATGTCTCTGTGATGTTTTGGCCACCCCAGAGATCCCTCCCAACACACTGCCATAGATAAAACGAGGTAAAGACCTGGAAAGACACCTCTGGCACAGATCAGTCCCACAGCATTTGCTGGGCTGCAAACCAAGGGGATCCTGCTTGTTTTATCTGATTACTAGGGAATTTGGCAAGAGCTATCCTGTGCCAAAGGAATGGTAGGGCTGGGGGAGATGCCACGTGAGGAGGGAGCGTTGCAGCCTGCATGACATGAAAGCTACATGTGCCTCTGACGGCACTGCGTTTCTCATTAACTGAGCCACACTTTGTAATATTTTCACTGCAAAACCTAGTGTTGGGGATTCTAGTGAGAGTGAAGCTGGAAACAAGGCAGAGGGTCAGCAGAGATCATGTGACTGAGAGTCAGAAGGAGCAAGCATTAATTGTCTTCAGCTTGTCAGCTATCTATCATATTTGCACATACCTATATTTCTCAAGATGATACAGGGGCGCTGTAAGAATAAGGATATCTTCAGCTTACAGGCAGAAGGATGCTTTTGCTAAAGGTGAAAAGTATTGAGTACACTCCTGACACTGAAAAGACATTTACCTTCATGCTCCGTGTTGATGAGACAGAAAAGCCATCTGGGTCAAAGGTGGAGAGGCTGCCCCTTGGGTGGAAATGCTTACTGCTTTTACTGCACGTGAATGACTCACTGTCCACTCAGGGAGCTCACATCATGCATCCCTCAGCACTGGCAGCTGCTCAGAGGGAGGCAGTGCCTCCTGGTGCCAGTGGCCACATCAGTAGGGACTATCAAAACCTGATGCACCATGTATGGAGGCAAACAACTTCTGGGCACAGTTTCATGGAGACAGAGTCAGGAGGATCTGTCATCAGCTGATGTACCAGGGCTATGTGCATGTTGGTGGTTGCTCTGTATCTCCATCAGCCCCAGAAGAAAGATGTGGCCACACAGAGCAATTCAGCAGCCAGGCAGGATGGCTACAAACCATAAAGCAGGCAGATTCATTTACTACCTGGACTCTTGAAGGCTGCCTTAGGATAAGAAAATCAAGTGATCCACAGAGAGTGAAACAAATGAAAAAAAACACAAACATTTGTCTCTGGTGCTGGCTGAGAGTCTGGGATGGCCTTCTCTTCTCTCCTCCACTTCTCCTCTTCTTTCTGTTCTTACCAACAATTACAGCTGGGGTTAGACAAAGTCTTCACTGTACCAGGGGGTAACAGGAGGAAAACTCTGTAAAAACCCACCGAAGTTAAGTAGGCAAAATAGATGAGACTTCTTCAGTTTAACAGCAACAGTGGAAGTGTTTGCCAGTTTTTTGCAGAACTTTATAAATGGTCAGTGGTTTGTTCTATGCTGTTATAGCTCCACTGGCTTTTTGTATGACGTTACTGTTGTGTTTTGTAGGAGAAAATGATGGCTTAGTTCAACTACAGCAGCTTTTTTCACAGATCAGTCTACTTCCTAGATCAGATTTATATGGTCCTTGCAATCTTCAGCGATTTATTCTGGAAACAGTAAGACACCATTCCAGATAGGCTCAGAAAAAAAGATTTGCACTGTGAGTTTTATTTCCATTTTATACCAGGGAAACTGAACCCAAGGAGGTTAAATAAATGGTCAGAACCACAGAGGGCATTGGGCAGGAAAGGAAACTCCACTCAGACCCTCTACATCCTAAACTAGAGCACAAGCAGCAAGAAACATCCACGGGGAACCCAGGTTAGATCGATTTCTAAAGGGTGTCCTCATATATAAAGTCTCCTTTC
>NW_020955443.1:719079-720681 GCF_003031625.1 Empidonax traillii
AGGGAAGGGAAGGGAAGGGAAGGGAAGGGAAGGGAAGGGAAGGGATCAATGGAGCAATCCACAGTGCCTTTGAAGCATTTACATCCTATGAATCATTTACATCCTCTTGACATCCACTGTAACTGGTAGGATTGTGTGTGGTACAATGTTTGCAATGCCCAGTCCTTCCTTGTCCCACCTCTTTCCCAAACAAACAGCACATGGTTGATGGTACAATGCACTCTCTGAAGGTGGATGCTTTAAAAGTCCTGGTTTCTGTCTGAGGTTAAAAATAATAATATGCTCAAATATGTGTGCTATATGGTCCTTTTTTTTCATGTAGAAGTCAGTGCACATGTCATTGGTACGTCTTCAAAATAAATAAATAAATAAATAGATCAATAGATTAACTAGCAAAAGCCCTGAAACCCAGCAACTGTAGGCTTCTGCTAATGGTTTGTGCCCAGAAACAGTGCACAAGCCCATTCCTGCTGAAGCTTTTGATATTGCTGTTGCACTTGACAACTCTGATACTGAAGTGGCGCAGAAAATGCCTCTGCCAGCCTTGCTAATGCACAAACTGCTTCCTTGCACTTACAGAAATGCCTCTTGCAAGCACATACTGTGCAAACATGTCAGAGTTTATTAAATCTGGGGCTGAGATGTGGAGCGGCCTCGGTTTCCTCTGACACCAAGGCAGACGATGTTCCACTCCCCGCAGGATCAGCTCTTAGCTGGTAAATAATGCTATATTCTCATTCCTCCTCAAGTAAATTCCCTTTCTCTGGCAATCTCACATGCTTGGAGGGATACCAGCCTTATCCAAATGTGAGTTGCCCTTTGGGGAATTTCCTTGAATAATTTCTCTCGTAGGGATGAGAGAAGCTCAGAATTATGACACCCTGTATTCATATAAATACCATGAATTGGTTGTTTACAGTGAACTGCATATCAATCCAGCAAAAAGCCCCACTGTGCAAATGATGTGAACTGGTTAGAATAGCAGGTAGCTCTTAAAGGACCTGCAGATGAAACCCAGACATATTTATACTCACTGCTATGAGGTTTCTGGCGCTCAGCATCTTTCTGGAACACATAATTATATCAACTGCTTAAGTCATCTGGGGACTAAAAGACCTGGTTTGGACTTTAGGAGGTAAGATGGAAATGATTCAACAATCCAGGGGCAAGCCCAGTCAGTTGCAATAATCCCATCAAGCAAACTAAATATTTAAGTTGAAGTACAGATACTTATTGTGGTAAGGAATTCAGTCTGGACTGGAATTTCACAGCTGGTTTTGATATCTTTGATCTTGGACCAAACGTTAGCCCCCAACACCCAGGCTTGGAGTCATCTCAGCAAGGCCACCTCTGAATCTCAGTCTTCACTGAAATATGCTGCTCTTTGAAGAGAGGAAATGAAGTTTTCCATGAACTCTGCATCTTTCCCTTTCCCTTTCCCTTTCCCTTTCCCTTTCCCTTTCCCTTTCCCTTTCCCTTTCCCTTTCCCTTTCCCTTTCCCTTTCCCTTTCCCTTTCCCTTTCCCTTTCCCTTTCTTTCTCTCTCATTTCCTCCCTCCCTACCCAGACAAGAGGCAGCATCTTTTATGCTGTGCTGGTGTGG
>NW_020955443.1:721093-724838 GCF_003031625.1 Empidonax traillii
CCTTTCCCTTTCCCTTTCCCTTTCCCTTTCCCTTTCCCTTTCCCTTTCTTTCTCTCTCATTTCCTCCCTCCCTACCCAGACAAGAGGCAGCATCTTTTATGCTGTGCTGGTGTGGGCTGACTGGCCAGTGGGTTCTTGCCTCTCCTTACAGCTAAGACACTGAAAGTGTTTTTCCTTTTTTGGGACTAGCCTGGGATGTGAAAGCTAATATCTGCCTAAAACTCATAGGATGGCATACCTGGGGATCGCTGCCCCTGTCAAACGGGACTGAAAGTGATTGGTGGGTTAAAAAAATTCTTAATCAGGTCACTGAGATAATGTAGTAGCACTGATTTGGTTTCCTTTGCACACTACTTCTATAAACAGTTTGTAGAAATTGCTTTCCTACATTGCTTATTTATTTTTTAGTGCTTAAACTTGTATGTTTTTCTGCAGCCAAAAGCCTCGCTCCAAACATGGGACGTGTCCACTGCTTGGCACTGTGGGATCCGGATTAACCTGTATCAGAGACAAAAGCAACAAAGCTTAGTTTTGGTGCCTTGTCCTCCACTGTGTCATGCAGCTACAGCATCCTGGTTTGGTGGTAGGTGTCTGCACCACAGCCTAGGGTGCAAAAGATGACAGGGTCCTGGGGGGTTGACTCCACTCCTGTAAAGCAAATAGAGGCTTTTGGTGGATCTCTTCTGTTTCGGACTCCGCTCAGGGTGGGACAGAAATGGGGACTCCCACACTGCAGGAGAGCTGGGGAAGAGAGGCAGAGAGCAAGAACATGACACACAGGATTATCGGCTTCACATAAGTTCCTGCTACTCTGTTTGAGCAGGGCACCATTAAAACCAGTGCCATAATAAACAGTGCCCTGCCATGGCTCCCAGAGCTCCCCAAAGTGAGTGTCACAGGTTTGCTCCCCTCAGCCTGCCCACATGCAGAGCATGAATCCCACCATGAGATCTACGTGCCCTGATCCTTCCCAAGCCAAATCACAAGTACTGCCAGTACTGAGTCTTTATTGCTCGGATTTGATCCCTGTGCTGCTTTTCCAGCTCGGCCTCCACACACCCCATAAGAGAGGATGGGCAGTGCCCTCACTTTGCTGTCATCCCTTCCCTCCTCCCGGGGGGTCATTCCCAGGGGATCGCTCGCTCATGGGTTCTTCATTCAGTAAGCAGGGACAGTGTCAAAACGTGCAACGAAGAAGGAACGTGTTCCAGATGCACAAAATGACACTGGGCTTCCTGAAGGCAGCAGTGGACAAGGACAGGGCTATCCAACCTGCCTTGCCTTTGCACCACTAACATTGCTGTTCCCCTCTGCCAGGCAAGCCTGTATTCAGAAAAGTCTGGGCTGCAAGGGAATTACTAACATTTGAACAAGGAGGACAATCTTCTTTCTCAGCTGGGACTTTTTCTGTGACCATATGTCCCTTTTTAGTTGGTATTTTTAAGGCTGAGACCGGACATCTTTTGGAAAACATTGTCATCCAGAAACTGATTTGGGGGCATCCCGATAATAAGTAAAATTTTAAGAATTATGTTCAAGGTAGTCAGGTAAATTTGGCTTGGACAGGCTTAATGGCTATGTCTGCAGCATCCTAAGGCCCCAGTTCTCTACTTCATTCTGGTCAATCAGGATGGGAGAAGATGCTCTCTGTGACTGCTGCTAATTCCCCTGTGTCATGCCGGTGGAGAGATGTTCCCATCTAGGACTCCCTCCCTCCTGACATCCAAGAAAGGTGACATGAGCCCATAAATCCCCTCCCTAATGTTACTCTGGGCTCAACTACTTTACAACTGTCAGTTAAAATTCATTAACTTGATTGCCCAGAGACAAGCAGAGGGAAATTGGAAATTTTGATCCCTTTTTTTCTGCTTGGTTTCTCAGATAAAGGGTGGAAACCTATGTGATCCGTGAGCTCTGCTGAGCATCCTTAAGTTATGACAAGATCTACTGCTACAACCACAACTCGGTGATAGGGAAAAACAAATTATTTGGGGTATTTTGAAGAAACAGCTGACAGAAGAGCAATGAGATACTCTTTTTTTTCCCCTGTGATGATAAATTTAAAAGTCAAAACAGAAAGATAAACAGTAAGGAAGATTCACAAGCTGCATTTTTCATTCTGATAATGTTAAAAAGCTTCAGATAAAGGAGAGCAAAAGCAGATCATGCTTCTGTCAGTACAACTTGCAACGAAATTGGATGTGTGCTTGTAGGTGCTAATGGCTGCCAGGAGGTAGGTTCTGATCTTTCAGTTGTCATACTCTGGATTAAAATTGATAGATGGATTTGGAAACTTTTAAAAGGTAAAATGAAAGGGTCAAAAGAGTCCCAAACCTTGTTATACAGCAGTAGCTGGAAACAGGAGAAACACCACTAGAATAATTTGGACCAGACAGGCAGAACCAACCAAAAATGCTGGGAGACCTCAGTGAATGGATGCCAGTGCCTACTTTTCGGGGTTAATGACAATAATGATGGAAGGAAAAGATAGAGGTGAACATCCCCAGTGATTGTGGCCTTTATAGGAAGAGGAGAGCCCGGGCTCCTCAAGGCATGGAGCTGGCTGGGCAGGCAGGATGGAAAATGTGAGCAAAGAAACTGCTGATGTATTTTCTTCCTGTGCAGGGACTCTGTGAATAGAGAAGATCACACTACGGAAATATCCTCTTCACTCCCCCAGCACACCATCAAAGCTCTGGATGTGCTGGTTAACACCTATGCTGAGAGGTGGAAATTGGATTTTCTTCCAAAGCTCTAGCTGAGAGACTAAACTTCATTCCCTGCACACTTCATTTCAAGGGTTTGAAAGAACCTGAGGGCAGACTTGTCCGAGCTGTTCTGCTTCACTTGGAACTGCTGCTGGTATTGCTGGTAGGGCATCCTCCAGCAGTGTGCCAGCAACCTGCAGGCACGCCATCTCCCACACACAGGGATATCTAGGGCTCTAGTTAGGCAAAACTGGAACCAGTAGAGAGGCTTATCTGCTGTCTGAGTACTGATGTGCAAAAATGTTTCTTTGTAGCTGCTTCAGCAGGCAACGAGGGACAGCAGTGTTGCTTTCTAATGCAGAAAATGGACCACGTTTCATTATGCAAAATGTCAGCTGGCAGAGAAGCAACATTACATGACGTAACTGATATTTTAGTGGCCAGAATTCAGTAATGCTTTGTAAAATGCAGGTTATGTTTCAAAAGGCATTCTTCAGAACAGGCTGAAAAAGTCTACTCCAAAGTGAGACAAATTGAGAATCAAAGGAATATTGGGAAAAAAGGTGCTGAATTAGGACCAGTTCAGTAGACATATACATTCTAGCATTCCCACTGTAAGGAACTGACTTTTCTGCAAGATGTCTGCGCTTATGGCTTTAAAGAATACGTTGTTTAAGGACAAGTGAAGATTTTCTAGTAAAAACCCAGTAACCATAAAGCCAAAGGGGTCATAAAATTCCTGAAATTAAATTCTATTTTTCCAACATTTGAGCTTCAGTTTATTTTGCTCTAAACCTCTTCAGCATTAGATACAGTCTTCTCAGTTGAGGCATCTGGTTGTGAAACAAATTCCAGAGGAGGTTAGGTGAAACTAATTTTGGCCATCTAGAGGAAAACCTGCAGTCTTTTGCTTTACAGAAAGCCTTGCTAGAAGAATGATGCTAGTTGCATTCTATTTAGTCCCACCAAGCAATCAGGAATTCTCTCAACCAAAGCCAATAAACTGATAATCTCATCCTGAGAACATTTGCTTTCTT
>NW_020955444.1:0-1072 GCF_003031625.1 Empidonax traillii
TCTGCCAGTCCATGGTAGTGGGTTCCTTCAGGAATTCTCTTGGGGGTTCTCTGGAGTTTTCTTGACTCGGGAGTAGTGGATCCAAGCAGGTAGTTCCTTAATCCAGATCGCTGTGAAGGTGGTTAGTAGCATCTGGGGTGATTCTTCCCACTTTTCCTGCAGAGGTTTTCCTAAAAGATTCTGAACATATACTAATCACTAGGATGAAAAGGATGCAATTTACAGTCAGGTTGTTTGTCTATTACCACAGTGACATTTTTATTAGAATGTTTTCCTACTGTTATTACATCATTTAGCAGGATTTTGGTTACTTCTTTCTCTTTATTTGTCCTGCATGGGAATGCTTCAGGCCACCCAGAAAATGTGTTTGTTAAAACAGGGAGGTGTCTATACCCCCCCTTTTCTCGGAAGTTTAAAGAAATTAATTTGCCACACTTCTGTGGGGAATTTTTCCCTGTTAATTGCCTCTTTCTATATTCTAGTCCCTGTGTTAGGGTTATTCTTTTGGAAGCACTAATTGTCTTGTCTCTAACTGGCCCCACCCATTATCTAGTATCTTACTTTTGTTTATCTGTATTTACCTGTGATCTGAGTCTTGGCACTCTGGCTTAAAATTAATATCTAATTCCTCTGTAACTAAGGTTGATATAATTACCTCGTCAGTTCTTGCAGCAGCTAATTTAGCTTTTGCGTCAGCTCTCTGGTTACCTGTTTCTGGAACGGTGTTACCTTTCAGGTGTCCCTTGCAATGCATTATGGCCACTTGTTTTGGGAGTTGGACGGCTTCCAACAACTGTAGGATTTCCTCAGCATGTTTTGCAGGTTTTTCTTAGGTCGCCAGCAGTCCTTTTTTCTTCCGGAGAAAGTATCATAAGCATATACAACCGAGAAAACATATTTAGAATCTGTCCAAATGTTTATTCATTGTCCTTCTGCCAGTTCAAGAGTTCGGGTCAGAGCTATTAGCTCTGCTTTTTGCGTTGAGGTTCCTGTAGGCAAAGGGTTTGATTCGATTACCTGTTCTGTTGTGGTTATTGCATAACCTGCCAGTGTCTCTCCATGCTTCATAAAG
>NW_020955444.1:4134-82714 GCF_003031625.1 Empidonax traillii
TTGAGATGTCACTTTGGCTCCTTTGGCTAAGATTTATTACCTCTGGGCTCTTTGTACAATGTACCTGTGGCTTATGTTTACAGAATTGGTACAGAACAAGATCTCCTTAGAGCAAGGTAGAGAAATGGGGGGGGGGAGAACAGTGGGCCCCTGTAGCAAGATGCTTCAGTTAACCCTTCTTCCTTCAATCAGCCCCAGAGATGGGCTGAGGGGGCAAAACCACGACATGTTTCTAAACCAGTGTTCTTCTGTTTCTTCGAAAACCGACCCACCTGTTTGTCTATCTACTTCTAGTAGATGGATGGCTGGAAGTAAACAAGAAAAACTCTGATAATAACAATGTTTAGAGAGAAAATTTATTTATTCAGCATCTTAATATTTTTATGTGTTAAATACAATTTTTTTGTTAGATTTTGTATGTGCTTCTCATCTTGTAAACTTACATAGTTCATCCAGTCAATTTGTAAAGCGTGCCTCCATGGAAGGAGAAAATAGATCTAGATGTCTGTGTGTTGGTCTCAAGTTTGATTGCTTTGGTTCTGCAGCCAAAGGAGACCAAGCAGACATTGAACATAGCCTGATGTTGGATGTGGGTGCAGGGCCATCATGTTGCATGAGGACTCCGTGATGAATGCAATCTGAGTCCATCTGGACTGATAGTGTACAAACCTTTACTGCAAGAGTGATGCAATTTAATCTCTTTCTTGGAAAATCCCAGTTTATGCATCTACTGCCTTTCTATTTTCAGAGACAGTTACTTGCCACGTAGGAGAAAAGGGAGACCAAGAAATGCTCTGCAGCCAAATGCACCCATAAGCAACACAGAATGCAATTCATTATTTCAAATTTGTTGTGGTTCTCTTCAATTCACCTAACACTGGTTAGATGTCTCTTGATAAATGGAAGCTGTCTGTCTGTTTCTTCTGCCTGGAAAAGAAAGCAATAGTCCCATTTGTTATTTTTCTGGTTTGTTTACTGCAGATAGTTATTTAAGCAATAGCAAAGAGCAGAAACAATGGCTTTCCTTGACTTGTGGAGTTACATAGCACCAGGTTTTTTGCTGTCTTTGGCAAAGCTGAAGTATTCAGTGGAACAAATTCAAATGCTCAAATGTTATGCTTGTGTGCAACTGACCTGGATGTCACTGTGGACAGCTTATGGTGCATTTAACTGCAACATTGCTTCATTTGCCAGCTTTTTTTTTTTTTTTTTTTTTTTTTTTTTTTTTTTTTTTTTTTTTTTTTTTTTTTTTTTTTTTTTTTTTTTTTTTTTTTTTTTTTTTTTTTTTTTTTTTTTGAATGACTCCATGAAGGGAGTCTCTAGATTTGAGTGTGCATGAAAGAAATTACTGAAAGCTTCACAGCAAATGCATAGGGAATTTGTTTTAGATTCTCAGGCAGTCCGGCCAGTCTGTACCTATATGCCTCATTAGTCAAAACAAATTTAAAACTCTTGGTACAAACCTTGTTTGTCCTGCAGCCCACATAAAAAAGTTCTAGCATGCCTCTGTGGCAGACTATTTGTAAGACATCCTGTCCTTTACTGACCCCTCACAGCCTTAGTGCACAGTAAAGCTGAGTTTACAGCATCATGTTTTTTCCTCACAGGGTAACAGCTTTTGTCTTGATGAGCTTAAAGTACTTGATGTCCAGTCTTTGCTGCCTTTATCTACACAGGCTTGCACATAGATTACTACCCTGGTGATTCTTCTAAATCCTATGCAGACTTCTACTATGCACTAACATGAAAACTATATAGTGAGACTCTTCAGTCTGCACCCTCCAAACAAAAAAATGGAAGCAGTACAGCTGTAACGTGGACCTGTTTTGATCTCAGACTTCTTTATGCCTTCTGTGCTCTGAAGAAAAGGATGCCTGTTGCAGAGCAGCAGGCAACTGCACCAGCGCTGGACTCTGTCCATCCTGGTCTTTACCCACCCCAGGGGAATCTAATGAGTCTTTTTATTATGTTCTGTGTTCACCTGGTCAGACTCTAACCTTCAGTTTATAAATGAGAAATATCTATTTGTCTGAACCATACCCTGTGGAGAGTTACTCTTTCTTATGTGGCAGCTATGAAAGCTGTTGACAGTGCTTGTGACCTTGCAGTGCAATTGAAATATAAAGGATTTAATTAACTCTGAAACTTGCTACCTGAAGCCATCAGATGAAGCGGTCTGCAGTTAGTGGTCTCAAGCTTGTGACTTCCTGTTTATGCTTTGATGTCTCATGAGTTTTACACTCTTGTTACAGCTCCTATATTTCACTTTGAAAAAAATACCATCACTGTGGAAAAAGTATCTGACGTAAGGCTGAGCTGAGGACTTTGTTTTTTGACTGATTTCTTTGCCTCATCTCAGCCACAGTTTTCTAACTGGAGAACAACAGAGGTGCTGGGTGAATGGTTGGCTGACTAAGCATTTTGAGGTTTTTGCCTCAAGGTCAAAGGAACATATGGAAGCTTGTCTCTCTGCGCCTGTATGTGATGACCTCATTACTCTACTGTTTATGGGGTAACATGATTACAATTGGAAGACTCAGAAGAACTGAAGCTCCTAGTAGCAAGACTAAGTAAATCCCTTTTACAATCTTTAAAGAACAAATGGAAAAAAAAACAAACCCCAAAACTCAAACCCACCAAAAAGCCCAAAGCTGTTCCCCAAATGTTTTCCCAATTTTTTCCAAAAATGCTTTTCACATTTTGATTTAGAGACTTCCCAAGGATTTTTTTAGATGTCTAGGCTGCTAAACTTTGCATCTTTGAATTTTTTTTCGGATGTTTCTCCAGCCCAAAACCCACTACTTGTGCTTTTGGACTATTATTCACACATAAATTCCTACCCTGGATTTGTGGGCCTGTCAAAATCATACTTTCTTATTGATAGCTTCCACAGTAATCTTTCATCTTTTTGATTACATCTTTGCTTGTTGATGACATGGATTATAAGTTCAAGGACCAAATCTTTAGTCACTTCTCTGCATGCATGACACTTACTTGTAAATATACTCGTATACTCAGTGGACTCTTTTCATAACTTAGCACATTTAGCAGAATTTTTTTGAAGGAAGAGTTGCTCTGTTAGAATGGAGTTGGCTCAGTCTGGTGAATGTGCATTGGAAATGAACCTGAGAAGTTATATAACCTTCATGGGATTTAAAGAGTAAGTGTTCTTACCTTGATTCATGAAGGGAACCCTGCAATCAGCAAGTGGAGCACTTGCTAATCAAATGAACATTAAATGCTGCAGTACATTACTTCATCAGTATTCTCTGACCATCAGTGGGGATAGGGAGGGAAAGCACTTTAATGCTGATCGGAGTTAACAGCACATTTGCATCACAGGTGGTTGCAAATACAGTTGACTGAATAATTCACCGCAGATGACTCTCACAAAGGATCTAGCTCCTTGTTCTCTGCTCCTAGTGATTCACAAACTTTGCTCACATGAGCCGTGTCTGTTGAGACCCATTAAATCCATGAGGGAAGGGCATGAATTTCTGCCGATGTGTTTTACAATCGCTATGTATTTGCCAACTAGCAGAGGTTATTTTATGGGCAGTTCACAACCTGTTTATTTTGACTGTCTCCCATTTAGCATTCAATGGGTGCACTTGGTCAACTTAAAGTGATGGGACTAGAACCTTTTGGAGACAAATGAATTGATTAAAAGCTTATATTTTGTGAAAAGAGACATTTTTTACTGTAAAACTGAGGAGTGGCAAAAAAGTTAATCAAATTATAAAATATACCTCAAAGCCAATAGCTGTTCTATCAACAGTGATGGTTCACCTTCTGGAGTGTTTGAACTCATATATAACAGCCTTGAGTAACTGGAAATGAAAGCCAACAAGCAAAAGTGAGATTTGTCATGTTTTGACAGTTTTACTTCAGTAGGCCTAGATGAAAGCAGCTGTTCTGCAGATGAGATACTATTTCAGTCAGTTAGTATAGCGAATGGAGATGATCAAATTACATTTTTTGGAACATTTTTGTCAAAAGTTCACACCTTTTTTTGAAATAAGTAAATTTGAACGCTTCTTCTTTCACATTAACAAAAATACAGCTTCTGATTATGACTGGACTGTTTCAATTTTGAAATCAACAAATCTTCCCACTAACGCCTCCTCCTTTTTTTTTTTTTATTTTCTCCCCCCAGTTTTGCCCTTGCATGACTGATAATTAAATAACCTCGTATCTCCTATCTTTTTTTTTCCTGTCCTTTGAGGAGTTACAGACAACTCTTCATTTTGCAATTATCTGATGATAGTTCACACTAAACAAGAGAGGTGAAACAGATGTTCCCCATCCACTTAAACAGACCATTACACAAGGGATGTCTACTGAAAAGGAGAAGTAGTCTGTGTAGTCCAACAATGTGACTTCAAGAAAAGGGACAAAATAGCCGATTTCCCTTGTTAGTTCACTTGCCGCTCTCTGTGGGAGCATCCAGGATGCTGTTTTGTACCACCTCAGAGCACTGCCAGGGCTGCTTTCTTCTGAAAACAAGGTGGTTGTGGCTCGTGGTTGGGGGTTGTGGAGGCGGAAAAGCATGGTGGGTGGAGGCTCTGTCTGCCATTGTTTTCCATTGACCTGGATTTGGTGAGCATTTTGCGTGTAAATCTCCCTCTGTTTTGTACAGAGCATTGTTGCTATTACTGTTTGTTTTCTAATCTCATTGCTGTTTCCAGTAAGTTGTTCTTGTCCCAGCCAGTAATCTTTGCCTTTTATCTCTCTCACCAGGGAGTGGTTTGTGGTTTGGGTTTTTTTTTTTTTTTTTTGGTGGGAGTACTACCTTTGAGAATACCATTCCTAAAAGTATATATATATTTATATGTGTGCGTGTGTACATATACACTTATATATATAAAGGCATATATATATATATATGTATATACCTAGAGGTATAAAAAAGTTATTGAATACTACAACATTAAAGTCAGTAATTACTGGACTGAGCACAGTTGTTGTAAACAGAGCTTTTCACTATGTTTTTGCCTTCCTACTTCTTAAAGTAGTCTAGGATAGGAGAATTGCTAATGTACACTACACATGAGTATGCCAAAATTGTAAAATTTAGCCTATGACTTTAAAGCGCACTCAGACTGGAAGGTTCTTGCACAGTTATTTGTCATTTGATTTAAATGAGTAAACTCTTAAGATGACTTAAATTTATTAAGTGGTCACAGTTACCTTTCTTTAGGTCTGAAATGATCTACTGAGAGATAAAGAAAAATGAGTTGAATTGCATTTCTGTCATCCTTTAACTCAGCTTATGTGTATTTTTTCCCCCAGAATCTTTTGTTAACATACATAATTGTTTCCGTTACTGAGTGAAAGTAACTCATACCATTTTGCTGGTAGAGGCTCCGTTTAAACAAAGATACCTAAAAGCTTGATTTCAAAAAAGGAACCCAGAGAAATTTTTTGTTCCGTTCTGAGAACTTAATGTTTCAGGAATTAACTGTTCATTTAGGCAATGTTTATTTGCTTTAAAACATTTGGTGGACAGAATGAAGGGAACATTTCTGGGAGAACGTATAATTTCTCTGTGTTTGCAAATGATTCATTGACCACTATCTAGAAATGTTAACCATTGAGCAGAAATAGGCAGGTCATGAATTTGAAACAGTAATAATCTGGCAGAAATTATTGCTTTCATATATTTACAGAATATTCTGAGTTGGAAGGAACTCACAAAGATCATCTTTAGTCCAACTCCTGGCCCTTCACAGGACAGCCTCAGAATCACACCACGTGCCTGAGAGTGCTGTTCAAACTGCCTGAGGACATTTGTATGAGGTTCAAAAGTAGCCCCATACATTGCTACTGGCTTGGAATGAAGTGGCTCCAGTGGAAAAGGACCCTGGTGTATTGAGGTGCTGGAGCATGTTCAAAGAAGAGCAATGATGCTGATGAGGGGTCTGGAGCACAGTTTTAAATGGAGAAGCTAAGGGAACTGGGGTTGTTTATCCTGGAGGAAAGGATCCCGGCAGGAGACCATATCACTGTCTACAACCACCTAAAAGGAGGATATGTTGAGATGGATGTCAGCCTCTTCTCCCAGGGAACAGGTGATAGGACAAGAGGAATTGGCTTCATGTTGCACCAGGGGAGGTTTAGGTCCAACATTAGGAAAAATTTCTTCACTGAAAGTATGGTCAAACACTTGAACAGGGTGTCCTGGCCCTGGGAATTGGTTGGGTCACCATCCCTGGAGGAATTTAAAAGATGTGTAGGTGTGGCACTTAGAGCACTGGACATGCTCTAGTGGTGGACTTGGGACTTCGGGATCAATGGTTGGACTTGAGGATCTTAAAGATCTTTTTTAACCTGAATGATTCTATGACTATATGAAAGCACAAAATCTCATTTAGACTTAAATACAAAATCCCTCATCTATTACTATATTCTTAAGTGGTCTTTTTACAGATTCTTTTACTACAGTCACAGGGCTCATTGTTTAATCCACTCAAGTGCTCTTATAGAGCTTGAACACTGCCCAGCTTCCTGCTGTTCTCTTAAGCATTGTGATCTTTCACTGAATAAGTTATTCTCATCATGTATATCATGTGCTCCATTAATATTTTTTTCTTGTTGAAAGGATATCAAGCCTTAATCACGAAGTACTAATTCAAAGTTGTAATCCAACTAGCTTCCTAACATTGTACATACTGTTCTTTTTTCATCCTATGATTTATTTTTTTAATGATACATCAGAAAGTCTGCCAGCCTTACTAGTTGAGCAAACTTTATATGCCATTTCTTGTCAAAGCTAAATGAGATCCTAATCCGTAGAGATGTTTTCACGAGCTTAGATTGCTATTTGTCCTTTATTATTATTATTGTTTTGACAGAAAGCTGTCTTTGAAGGAAGATGATGTGTATGTGATAGGGCATTATTTGTTCTTTCATCTGGGATGTCATAACGCCTGAACCAAAATCTAGCCAAGCGCATGTACTCACATCATGTCTCCCGGAATCAAGAGGATTCTACCTGAAGTGTTTCGGAAGACCATGAGAATTATTTTTTTAGTTAAGGTGGAGGTTTTTAAAAACTTGAGGTTTTAAAATTATGCCATTCAGCATAAAGTGTTTTGTTCCTTTAGTCTTCATACTGCTGAGTGGAGTCTATGGTTTTTTTATTAAGAAAATGCTATAGCAATTCTACGCTTGCTACTCCTTTAACAGAACTAAACAAAGGAATTTTAATTCTAATATACACCACAGATAGTCACTTTTTTAGGTGATTTAAAGACTCTTCATCTTGCTAAAACTATTAGTGAACAGCCTTGTTTTCTTAGTTGATCTTTTCTGAGGAAAAGCAGGAAATTTGCAGGAGTCTTGTACTCCTGTACTTGTCTAATTTAGTTCTCAGACTAGATCCTTAAGTATGACTAAGGAATTTACACAAGTCCAGGCCAGTAATCCCCAGAGTCACTTAGAATTTATTCCATGACATCAGAGGAACAGGGCTGGGATGACTGCAGTCTCTTTTGGGTGAAGCACAAAAAAAGTTTTAGAGATGGGTCGTCTTTCTCACCTTTGCCTTCCTCTGTCCCTACGCTGTGCCTTGACTTGACAACCTGATCTTTGCGAGCTAAATAACCCATTTCCTTCCTTTCCCTAATTATTCTAATTTATACAAAGAATTCTCAAGTAATTAATTTAGAAATGCCTGACTAAACAAAAAAAAAAATACCCCAATATTTAGCTAATTCAGAACTTGCTTTGGTATTTGCTAGTCTATATAACTCACTAAAGCATGTTTGCCAAAGGCACAGTAACTTTAGCAGACTTTATCTGCAGTTTGCTGGATCTTTGGAAATTAATTAATGTGCTCAGTAAGTGGACCTTGTATTGTTTCTAAGAGATAGAGTTATTCCAGATTATTCTTTTCTTTTTTTTTCTATTCCTATTCTTCCAACAGGCGACCATTGCTACTCATGCATGTTGTGTTAAAACTTGCCAGGTCTCTGCTTTCAAGCAAAATGTTGTCTACAATAAGAAACACAGATGGGGGACACTGTATTGTTTGCTCCATAATGATCAATGAGCTTGAGGTTTGCTTGAGCAACACATTCGCTTAGCTGGGCTAAGCAGAAAATTGTATGAGCATATTACATAAATAAGAAGGCTGTTCCAAAATTGTGCAGAGGAAGCACCAGATTTAATGACTTGAGGAAGAGTTATTGTATTAATAAAAATTTTGCATCAGGAGATTACTTTTACATGCTACCTCATTATGGGTAAATTTATCACTTTTGGTGGGGGGTGCAGAGTTCAGAAGAAAATAGAACAACATTAGTTTAATAATAGAAATATTTCTTATATAAGTATTTGTTTTTGCAATGGTAATTGTTCCTAACTTATTCTGGTATTGCTGTTTGTTTGTCTTTTAGAATTGCTGCCCCTGACATAAATGTGCCCCACTTGTTGGCAAATCTGTGCAATATTTTTCTCAATTAGGCTCACAATGAAATTGTACAATGGTTGTTGCTAAAGTGTTTCTCAAAAGTAAATCATCTAGCAACTGAAACTGCAATTTTTTTCATAGTGGTAAACCAAGAAGAATACAAAGAAATGTTAGTACTTCAGTTTCAGTTTAAGAAGTGTACAGTGTGTACAGAAGGTCCCAGGTACTCTGCAATATTTACGTTTATTTCAATCATTGCAAATGCAAAGTTATACTGCTAAAGCAGTCCTGAATGAAGAATAGTCTTTCCCTCTTCTATCTGCAGATTTTTACTAAAGTTTTGGAATGTGTATAAGTAGCAGGGTAAATCTGGAACTGCTATTTCGCTTTTTGAACATAATATTCAATGACGAAAACAGACTACTGAATTAATTGATCCAGGTACATGGTCCAGATACAAGTGATAATTTCTTTGTTGTTGTTGTTTTTTTCCCCTGTCACTACTGCAGTTTGAGCTAACTGTTCAGCTACCCACTCCAAATGGTGAAAGACTCATTTCTCATCCCTTTATTCCAGCAGAACTGTAACACAGTTACCATTGCCCATGTAATATTTCTCTTTTCCAGGCAAAATAAAACTGATTCTTTGACATTTCCCCACAGTTCAAGACCCTTGTCAAAGTTTATTTGCTGGATTTTCTCCCTCTTTTAAGCACAGGGGCAAAATCTCAGGGCGCATCCAGTGCTTCAACACTGCTGTATGTGGCTGAGTGTTTATCTCCTCTGCCTTCCAAAAAGTAAAGCTGACGATATACTTTCTTTACTGAAATCTGCTTTTCTTTAGGCAGCATCACTAACTTAAATTCAGTTTGCCTGCTAGTATAAACTGGAATGGTTTCCATCACAGCATTGTTGTTGGCAACACTTATTCCTTTCACATGTACTTATTTGTGATCTCCTTTTTATATTTGGCACTTTCCGCTTGACATATGAGAGTTTTTATGTATGTTTTCTGTGTTATCTCTCAAACTTGTAAAGCTTCCTAAAACTGCACAATGTTTGAAGTGCAGCATCACTCAAATCATAAAGATTGATTGTATCTAAGAAGGACTGATAGGATGGCACTTGTATATACTTTCAATGTGATAGAAAACTACTGATAACCAGGCTTAGGGAGTTTAATGAAATCATCTGCAGTTTCTCAGTTTTCCATGATAGAATTAACAGTTTGACGTTACATATGGGCTTGGCCACCATGAAATCAGTCCATAAAGACCATGGTTTAACACTTACCTCTTTTCCATATATTTCTATTTGCTTGTCCTCTGTTAACTTGACTATTCTCAACAAATTTGAATATTCTTATACTAAGGTAATTAATTGACTGGGATTTTTTGAACTCAATTAGACTTTGCTCAATGCTCCCTCCTTCCTTGTGCTCCTATCTCTGTGTTAAAATCAATTGTGTAATTAGTTTTGTTTTCAAAATATTAGTCATAAGGCATTTAATACTTCATAGCTTTTGTCTTTCCATACTTGTTTTCCCTGCTGCTCTACAATCAATAAGCCTATATTTTCAATTTAACTCTTTTCTGATTCTGTAAATGAGGTATAATGTTTTTGTTCTTATGCTTAGTATCTTTGTTCATTTTTAACTAGTATTATGCCTCCATCCATATGGTTTATATTAATATAGTTCTGTGCTATTCTTTCATCTTACCCTGCTATTTTTGTTTGTTATATTTTGATTTTCAGAGTTAGATGTCCTTTAAAATTTGATCATAGCTGTATTTTGCCATTTCTTGTCTTTTTCACTTTTTGAGAGAGACTTTCTTATAGTGTCCCTTAAAATCTGCCAGCTCTACTGAAAGCTTTTATATTATCTACTTAAGATACAGTGCCTGTTCATAAGATTACTTTATTTTTTATCTCTGTCCTGAATTTGAGTTATTTTTCTGACTACAAATTACGGAAGTAATATTTTTATACCAAGATATCAACATAACTAACTCATATATTAAAACCATTCATTGACTATTCTTCATGTAAAAGGTGTTTGTGACTTATTTAGAACAAACTGGCTCTACCTCTCTCATTTTCAATGACACTGATGCAAGGTACTCTCTTCACAGTTCAATTAGAGTGCATGAAGTGCATGAAGTGGAGTTAACAAGTGTCTACTAATTAGAAATAGTCAGAAAAAAAGGAGTTAATCAAGATGACAAGTCCATGGCAGGGGCTTTGGAACCAGGTGACCTTAGTGATCCATTCCAATGCAAACCATTCTGTGATATGATTCTATGATTCTAAGTTGTGTTAAATACAGACTACTGCTAAACGAATTACACCTAAGTGATCAAGTAGAGCAACTGATGTTAGTGAAGAACATCATCGAGATAATTTTACACATTTCATTCATCAGTGTAATGTGATAAAGTTACTCCTTAGAATATTACATAATATCTTCTTTGTCCAGTGATATAGAGATACATGCTTCATTCATATTAGGCTTTCAAGAGCAATTTTCTTTAAAGCAAATGAAGAATTCACACCTTTTACAGCAAGATCTAGTGGTGTTTCTTTAAGTATTGCAGCTGGGCTTTCTTTGAGCACAGATGAGGATTAAATATTTATCTAGAGCCAACCAAACCGAATACTGTGAACTACACTTGCATGCTGTAGTTCTCTCCATGTGTAAGCACAATCACGTACAAAACTCTGAACTTCGAATATCCTACTGGGTGCGACTGATCTTCAAAAGCTTTTGTTTGTGAAGGCTGGCTCCAAAGAAGACTCACTAAAATCTGCAAGAGTCTTCCCATCAGTTTTTAAGTCCTTGTGTTAGGAATAAAAGTTAAACATCTCCTTTTTAAAAATTTTACTTGCAAGTATGTATTAAACCATCATGGCACGTCACAGACCAACTGCTTTGTTACTTACTTTGTTTAGGTATGGGTAGAATCTGCAGCTGTGCCTGTTTTTCTCGTGTCCGAAGTAGTTGTGTTCTTGAGGATGAAATGTCGTAAGGCAAGGGATGATTCAATTCCTTAATTTCTAAGGCTTTTAGAAGGTGTACTTTTCCTTTTTTTAAAAAAAAAGTTTTGTCCAGTCTGTTTCTGCTATTGCATTTTTCAGCTTTCTCTCTAAGCTCAAATTTTTGCCCTTTTCAGCACAGTTTTGTGACTATTGATTGCCTTTTTATTTTCCTTTTCTAACCTTCAGTTAAAACATCTTGGTTTTGAGATGTTTTTTTCATAGAAAACCTGTTTCTTAACTCATTTGATGGTGGATAAAGATATTTTTTTTCCTATTTCTGGTCCTGGCCCCTGTAACACAGGGGACTGCAGTGGGGCGATGGGTGATGGGAGTAAGTAGTGGGGGAAAAGCGCAGTGAGGTAGGAGGGTAGGAGTAATGTAACATACTGGGAAAAGGCCCTGAGCTATCAGGGAGCCCAAAACACCATAGCACTTGAAGGATGAGGGAATCTGTGGCTGTATGTACCACATGAAGTATAGCCTTTCTGGAGGCATGGACATGGCAATGTCAAATACCTTCAAAGCTGTGTCTGAGCACCAGCAGTTCAGAAAAGCAGTGACCTGTAGAGGAGCTATCAGACAGCTAAGCATATGTGCTGCTCTTTCCTGGGGTTTATGATTGCAGCCAGTGGCCAGTGTCAGTACAGTACAGTAAATCCTGTGTTAAAATAGCAAAAACCCAAGTAAGCTCTCTACATGTCTGTGCATTCTGTCACTGTAGAAATAGATGTTATTTTTTAATCATCTGCTGAATCAAGCTAAAACCTAAAGTTCCTAAATCTTCATAGCTTGTTAACGGGAATTTCTGGGTTATTCAGATGCTGCTGCAGCACAATTAATAAGAGGACATATTTGCCTTGTAACACCTATACAGAAAACTTGCAGTGAAGGAAGCTGTATGTAATTTCTGATCTTTGAATGACCTGAGGGTGAAGCCCTCCAGGTTTACCTTTGGGTAGTGCGATTTCCTACCTGAGTACCTGTAAACAGGACACCTTTTGGAACAGAAGATTTCCAAATATTTAACAGTTAGTCTTCACTTTGCCTGGTGTAAATTGTGGAGGCTGACATATAATGAAAAAGCCCAGTTTTTAAATATATGTCAATAATAGTCAAACTCAAGGAAAAGTTATGTCTCACAAAGGAAATGAGCTTGAGAACAGTTGTGCCAAAAATAAATCCCTGTTGAATGCCGTAAGAATGAAATATTTTGTTCTGAGCTGCTTAACAATGTTATTGAAGCAGTTACTACAGAATATTATTTGGAAAAAGTCAGAATCCTCATCTGAGTATTGTGGATCATTCCTTCCTACCAGCCAGATTTGAGTTGGGTGTATTTTAGTAAATCCTGTGTCTGAGTTCCAGTTCTTGTCTTTTGTACGTTTCTAGAAATGCAAAGGTATTAGATATTGAAATATAACACTTTCAAAGGAGCCCATAGTTTTCAAATTCTGACTTATCTGTTTTCTGGATTTGAAATGTCACATCCTTTCAGTATGGATTTGTTAAAAAATTTTGTTCTGAAATGTGTTTTGTTGCCAAACATGTATTTAAACCAACAGGAGGTAAGAGAAGAACTGTGGAAACACAATTTCTTGTCATTACACTTTATCAACACTCTAAATTTATAATTTAAATATTTATAATTTAAATATTATTTATTATACCTGAATAGCATACTGACAATACATGTATAAAAGAAGCACACTTGAACTTCTGCCTGAGTGACTAAATAAAAAAGTGACTAAAAGTATGAAAGTTCAGAGGAGGCTGAACTGAGTTACATAGAATACAGACTAGTATGAGCTTCACAAGGGTAAGCTGTGTAACACCTATGGGCATCAGTGAATTGACATTTCTCATCCCAGCTCTTTTTCAATAGAAAAATGTCCCTGAAAAGTGCAATGGGAAAAACTCTACAATTCACACAAAGCTATAAAAACTTCCCTGCACACTCTGCTCTTCTTTTTTAACAGTTTTTGAAATGTTATGAACAGGTCAATTCAAATTTGAGTGAAGAGTCTTTCAATTCAAGGTGCTTTTATCATCACAGTAGAACTTCTGAGGGTGATAAGGTTTGCATTTAATTGCAGTAGAAAAAGCCAAATAAAATATAGGTCCTTTTTTTTTCTTTAAGGTACACACTAAAGTTAGGATCTACACATACAGATTTGTAATTAACTATGTTGCTCTTTCATAATTCCTCTTTTCATTTTTACCCTTTCTTCTTTGTACTCACCCTGAAAGGACAACTTGAATTAAGTAAAAACTGTATGCAAGTATGCATCTGAAAATAAGCTTCTCCTTTCTTTCTCCTTCAAGTTGTTATGGTCATTTACACTCAGTTAAAGCAGCAAGTAGACACAGTTTGTGTATATCAGAATAAGACCCAGTTCCTCTCTCTATCTCCCTCTTACCCTGAACCAGTTCTGTAAATGCACAATAGTGGTTGGTGATTTCAGCTGAAGCTGAATCAAACAACAGATTCCTAGTTCTCCATTTCTCACACAGTAGGTAATCAAATACTAACAGGAGTAGGAATGACACAGACTCCATAACATTTGGCATACTTTTTGGCATTAAAGATACTGTGCAGAAACCTTTTGTAACAGTGAAAGAGTTTGCGCTTGCTTTTACTTAATTTTATTTTTGCATGATGACAGGTCCTTCAGGCTAAAGGAACACTCTTACTGTACTAGGAAATGAGTAGCCTTCAGTGGCAAAAAAGGATTGCTTTGTAGCCTGGCTGCCTGCCCAAGAGGATTAAATCACTGCACACACTGGAAGGTGCTCAAGAGTCTGGGTGAATTAAAAGCTGTTTGAAATTAATCTTCTCATGAACTCCTATGCTTTTGCATTCCCACTTTCCTGGGGTGGACATTTTTGTGAGTAATCGAGACTCAAAATATCAGAAATATGGACAAAGGTTTCATAAGTAGATTGGTACCTGGATGAATGTTGATGAGGAAGAAACTTACAAAAAGTACCTCTAATGAACTATCTTACTAGACTCTCTCTTAGACTTCTTTATGGACTTTAGGCACTGATTTAGAGGAAAAAACATCAGGTACACTGACAGAAAACAAAAAAAAGAACAAAAGCACTTAATCAACAATTAAAACATCCTTCTACCATTCAAAACTGTTCAGAAAATATTTCCAACAGCTCTGATAAAACCTGAAACAGAAAAATAAAGAGATTTTCAATGTACATACAGTGGCAATTGTCCTGGTTTTGGCCAGGACAAGAGTTATTTTTTTCACAGTGGCCATGAGGGTTGGAGCCTGGAGCTGTGTGGTCATGTCTGGGTTGTTATTCTGTACCACCTCGCTGCTGGGGAGCAGTAAGAAAGGGCTTCTCCCTTCGGAGAAGGAGGTGGGCATGGCTTGTGGTCAGGAAAAGGGTGGTGGAAGCAGGGTCCATCCACCACTGTTTTTCATTGTCCTGGGCTTGGTGAGCATTTTAGCATCTAAATCACCCTCTTTCCTACACTGTTGTTACAATATTATTGCTGTTACTGCTCCTTTTCTTATCTCACTGCATTTCCAGTAAACTGTTCTTATCTCAAACTGTAACTGTCTTTTGTGTGACTTCCTTTTTACTGGAATTATTAGATTTGGGAATACCATTCCTAAACCACAGTACAATGCAAAACAAAACTAGGGACAATATTTTAAACTATGAATAACTTTTAAAGGTAAGGAGGTGCAAGTTATTTGTGATAAAGAGGAGATGAATTATCTCCCCTTCTAACTCTTAACGTCTGACAAAGTACATTTTAGCAAACTGTTTACAAAATTGGGGAATACCTTTACGCTTTGTTACTCTGGAAGGGATTTTCATCTGTAAACTCTTCTACTTGCTTTGTGAACATATCTAGTTTTAGCACCCATGCTATCTGATGATGTAGAGTTTCATACTTTGATTTGCTATAGTAGAAAGTGAAATACCTTTTCTTGTTTTATTTATTCTCCTGGGTAATTCTTTTTCCCCCCAGGTATTAATCTGTTTTCTTCCAGAATGCCTTCTAATGCATAGTCTTGTCCCAAGTTTCCAGAAAAGTGAAATACATGTTATTAATAGCATCACCCTTATGAATCTGAATAATGACTGTTTCAAAGTTCTTACAAATTGCTCACATATTTCCAGTATATTGGATTTATTTGATTTATTTGATCTATTTTTTGTTGTTGTTGTTTTCTTTTCTTTTGGTTTCTTTTCTCTGGGTTTAAGTGGTGGGGGGGGGTGAGGGAGTGGGATTTCTACCCTAGTGCAATTTGTTTCTGTTGCAAGACTCTTCTCAGACTGCAAATCAAAAATTAAGCAAATAAGAAATAATTTTTAAAATTAAAAAGACTGTAGCAGGACTCTAGACAGGAGGCATTTTCAGAAGAGAAAATTAAAAAACATTAAAAGAGGTGGAAAGGCAACAGGAAGCCACAGTTTTTCTGATGTAAGACACTCATGAATCCTTCACTGCATTTCAAAAATAATAAGGGTTGCTACAAAAGACCTATGAGAAACCTAAATGTCATTCTTTCAAATGAAGTATTGTTATCTTCAGCAATATTTTGAATGGTATAAATATTTTAAAATTATCTTCTATTGAAAGAGATAATAAAATAGCATCCTGAAATAGCATGCTCAAAATCATACTGGGTCAATCTTATTAGCCAATATTGATCAGCAGTGGTATTTCACAGTACTGCCACACTTCTTAAGCAAGAATGGTATTCCTTCTTCAACAAACAGAACTAATAGATCAGTGCTGAAATATTTATTAGTAGATAATTTATGTATGTAAATAAACTTGTAATTTCCCTGAGGAATGGGTAATGCACTGCAACAAATAATTTTTTTAGAAATAGGCACAATGATCTATAATTAAACTTCCTCCCTTTGGTAATGTCCTTTGTCTCAAGCCTTCTCAATGAATTGAAATACAATTATCTGATTTTCCTCTATAGAAATTATTCTATTTTGTCAAGTTCAAAGTAAACTTATTGCCTCCAAAATGAGAGGTATGTATATGAATAACATGTGATTACACACAGTACATTGTTAAAAATTTATAATGAATAATTGAATTGATTATTTTACAAACAGTCTATTCTCTATAAATTATCTAGCTGAAGTATTTGCAAATACTTTCAATCATCTAACACATTTATAATTATCAGAGCTTGCATGCAATTATCTATGAATGAAACTCTGTATCTGATTTAATCCTTATGCAGTGTCTGAGTTTTAATACAGACAGGAGAGGCATCTTAGAAGTAATTTCTCTGCAGAGTAGAAAATGATTTTCAGCAACACAGTTCAACAAATGAGACTATAATGGTAGGACAGAAATGTAAATGTACAAGCAACAGCTGCAACTCCCTCAAAACCTGGGGTAGAGTATTTCTAGTCAAATTTGGCAATAGACTTGTACTTCTTTCCTCCTTGTCTTTGGATGACTTGGAACAACTGACATTGCAGAGACATTTATAGAAAGATAAATAGTATGTGCACATTACAGAACTGCACAGGTTTACTGGAAATATTCCTTTGGAGGACTATATATATATAAAAAAGGTATAAATGTGAAGGTTATTAATTATCTTCAAATTACAAAGAAATTATTGTTTCATGCTGTTGTATGTTGTACTTTTTGACTTACTTTTAGCTATCCCAATATTTGAGTTTCATGTCCTTCTGAGGATCTAGACTATCATATTATTTGTGATTTTTGTTAGACACTCCTGAAAATTCCCTCCTTCCAATGCAGTTTGATGCTCATGATATTGTTTTAAAAATGTGCATTTTTTTTCAACAGGAAAATCTTAGGGTTGGCTTAAAGTAAATCACGTCTTTGAATGCAACATTTGATACATTCCTTTATTGCATGGTCCATTACAGTATCTCTGTTCCATCTCTTTGCTACTTTCTATTCTGAATAGGTTTGAATACGTAATCTCTATCATTTAGGTTTATTGATATTTTATTAATTTTTTGTTGTTGTTGTTGGTAGATACTCTTCCACAGACTGAGAGAGAAAACAAAGGCTGGGATAGAAATCCAAAGCTCAAGAATTTTTGAGGAAATCTCTAAGAATTTAAGTCTGAATTGTGCTACCATATTGGGTAGTTCTGCTGTCTGATCAGTGTATTGTTTTTCTTTATATTTACAACCTTTTTATCTTGTGAATTTTCTTTTCTTGCAGTTATAATACATAGTTACCAGTGAGATTTATTCAGACTGTGTTTTTCCATTTCATAATATTTCATTAAACTTTATTTGTGTCATTAAATTCACACCCTCTTTGCTCCTGTATTGTAGTTATCTTGTCACCATAAATCCTCTGTTAATAGGATTTTATTTCTGAACTAACAATAAAAAGTAATGGAAAAATGAAAATTTTGTAACAAATTATTGTAAAGTGCAGAAACTGAATCAGCAGGCTGGAAAAATGAGATAAGTATTTTTCTTCACTTTCAGGCAATATATTAACAATTTATGAGCTATCATTTCAAATAATCTAATTGGATTGGTGGAATCTGAACAATAAGTTTGAAATATTGTCTCTGAGGGGACATCTATGTTGTTTTTTCATTCTAACCATGCTTCAAACTTTCTTATAGTAATGGGGGGGGGGGGGAGAAGGTTGAGTTGGAAAGAATTACCCTTAGCTACTTCTTAAATTTAATCAAGGCTATTCTATTTAAATGGATGTTACTTACCATACATATAAAAATTAGAGCTTCTTTTGGAATGCTTCTAATTCTTACCAGGCTACACTTTTCTATCATAATTTTTGTTTCATGTATTCATTACTCAGGAAATAAACTGTTGGGTTTTTTTGTTTGTTTGTTTGTTTGTTTTGTTTTGTTTGTTTCAGATGTTTACCAGAAGAGATTTGAAACTACTACGTCACCTTTTAATGTTAAAAAAAAGGTCACAAAATTAATCAGATTCTTATATCAGCTTCCTTTTCCTAAAAGAGTGTCAGATAAAATTGGAATGGTATGGTGATGTTTTGTAATTACTGGTGTTGCAACATGATGTTGTTTTTTTGTTTTCAGCTGACCATACATTAGAACAAGGAAAGTGTTTTTATATCTAGTAATTTTCTCAAATTTAAGCTTTGTTTCCTTCTGGCAAATAAGCTTTAAATACCTACTATATATGCACAAATAAATCCAGAAATAATATAATTTCCACAGAACACTCAGCAAAAATGCATCAGGTTATCTGGAAGACTCAGCTGTGTATGTATGTATGTAGTGGAGGCTTTTCTTTTTTTTGCTGTTACTTTGTTTTGTTTGTGGGTTTTTGTTTGTGTTTTTTTTTTGTTTGTTTTTCATCTGTTCTGTAATATGACAGAAGAATTGGAAAATTTTATATATGTATAAATTTCCACAATGCATCTGCAGGCAAACAAACAAAATGATCCGGAGACAATGTGAAATAATAACAGCCTATTTGAAATATAGATTAAATTTAATTTACTGTATCTAAAAATTGTAACATTCTCCATAGTCCAGACACGCTTCTTAAATAAATCTAGAAAGAAAGTTAATAGTTTTCAGCAGTCTTTCAACAAAACCCACTTTCACCAGAACAGTGACCAAATTTATATTCTATCAGTTTAGAAAAAGTAGCAGTTTACAAATAAAAATTAAAAGACAATCATAAGGAAAAATTACATGCATATTAAATTACACATTTAATACACTCTCTTTCTAAGCAGCTACATTGACACTTTTCTTTAAAAGAACCCACATTAACTTTAGCTGAGTATAAAAAAATTCATGAAGCTATTTAATGAAAATATGTTTCTGGAATATAAATATATAGGGAGATTTTTCTATTTGAAAACAGGCAAGTCTTACTAGGATATGGTCACCTTTCTGTAAATGAAAAGGACAGCCACAAAGGCCAGACTGCAACAGCAATTCCAACTCTGTGCATATGTGAAACTGCACAGCCTCATCTGCAGAGCACAGATGTAATTTTACACTGCCCTTCTAAAGCACTCTTATTTTGACATCCTGGTGTGGCTAACATTTTCCTCCAGGTATCAGATGTTTGTGAACTGGATTGTTGACATCTGAAGGAGGAAAACCACATTTCTGATGTGACTGGGTAAAGGAGCAAGGAAGTCTTGCACCACCTCCCGTTCAGGCAGATGTTCAGCCACCCCAAGAAAGCAGGGCTCCACCATGCATAACAGTTATTTGGGAAGAGCAATATCATCACTCCGAATGTCTCCCCTTTCTTCCGTCTTCTCCCCACTTTATGTCCGGAGCATGATGTTGTATGGTACGGAATAAGCCCTTGCTCAGTTGGGTTCAGCTGTCCTGTCTGTGTCTCCCCCTCAACTTTTCATGCACTCCCAGCCCCCTTGCCAATGTGGCAGTATAAAAAGCAGGAAATGCCTTAGCATTGTGCAAGCCCTTCTCATCAATAACAAAAGCATTTCTGTTTTATCAACCCTGTGTGCAACACAAATCCAAATCACAACCCCACACTAGGCACTAGTAACTAACCAACTAGCTAACTAGCTAACTTCATCTCAGCCGAAACCAGCACAGAATGTTAGTGGTTTAATTGTGAACCATATAATTATTCTACAGTAAAATGAATAAGAGTTTAAGTGAGCAATGCTTGCATTTTCTGGGGTGAAAGGACGACAACCTCAAAGCGCTGGGAGTACCAGAGACCCCAGTTTGCTGTGTCATTTTGTGTAACTTTAATCTACTTGAGACTATGCGTTACTCTGTCATTGTTCAGTCAGGAACCTGATGTAGAAATGTAATATTTATATACTAAATTTTTTTTACTTCTCTTTGAGCAATTGCATAAACTAATACATATATAAAAGAGAAAGAAATTTAAGACAGACATTTTGAAGTCCCAGTTAAGATTTAGTCTTGGGTTAGACTGAGTGACAATTGGGCTTTGTGGCAGCTTACTTCATAGGGATGCATTTTAGCCATAAATTTGTTATTGGGTAATTAGTAGGAAAATCATCTTTGGCAATTCCAAGATGAACACACTTCTGATATTATGTTCTGAAGCACTTTATACACCAGCCCATCTCCTGGCTTAGTGTTAAGTCAAACTGCTGTTAGGAAAACTTTTTCCACTGTGTTTGAATCAGTGACAATGACAGGGAATAAAAATTACAGAGAAAATACTCATAAAATAAAAAAAAATGGTCATATAACTATTTTTCACTTGTAGGTTTGCCTCTACTTGGATGGCTCTTGACCCATCACTTTCACATTTTAGCAAGCATCAGGTGAAGTTAGTAGGAGAGAGGTTCAAAACATTGAAAAGGAGTTGGCTTTTCTAGCCAGAAGTGGTAAAACTATAGATGTCTTGCTATGGGATCTCCCAAGCTTTTATAGGTTTAGAAGACAAATTCACTTAAGAGAACTCTACTGAGGTCTACTCTATGCATAAAAATTACGTCTAGTCCTGGAAATCCTTGAACTGTATAAGGAACTTTTGGAAGTTTGGTAAGCACAAGGGAAGGTTTCACCATGTCTGAAGGTCACTGAATGCCACTGTGAAGAAATAATTCCTGAGACTGGATAAAGTTTGGCTGTACCCCTAGCAGTCAATTATAAGTTCCTTTGGTCTTCTGTTAACTCTATTTTCTATCAGTGTGATCCAGTCCAAAGATGTTCAGCTGTCATTAGCAAAGCAATGCACTTCTGAGGAATGTGTGTGCAGTAGAAATTTCCTGGTTCTGATTTTTCAAGTGATTTGATATGCCGTTTCAGGCAATTTATGTGTGTGTTTGTTTTCATGTGTTGCTCTGAGTATAGGTACTATGGTCTCTTTCCATAGTTTGGGAATTAAATAGGAATGTGATCTGGGAAAATGGAGAGTTCACTGATGATGGACTAGGGTTGCTAATGAGTCTCTGTTTCTCAGGTTGTGTTGATCTCATGAGTGCTGTTGAAAAAATGTAGAAGACATAAGAAGCTTCGAAGTGACACTGGAATAATTTCAGCTCAACTGTTTTCTCATATCTCTGTATTACTTCCTTCTCCCTTCAAAAAAAATTCATATTAGTTGCCTTACTTTTGAGACCCTAAATTTTGGCACAATATTTTGGCTGTATGAGTTTCCACACATGTGCAACCTGGTCAGTAGTTCATTAGGTGAATTATACTGGACATATATCTATCTTATTATAACCTATTTTACTAGTAACTGTTTGTGGCTCCATTACGTATATGGACCTTCCCCTCAAGTCCCTTCACCATCTTCACTGCCCTCCTTTGGACACTCTTCAATAGCTTAATATCTTTCTTACATTGTGATGCCCAAACTGCACACAATATCCAAGGTGAGGCCACCTCAGGTCTGAGCAGAGCAGGACAATCCCCTCTCTGGACCAGCTGGCAATGCTTTGCCTGATGCCCCCACCCCAGACATGGTTGGCCCTCCTAGCACTGCTGGCTCACATTCAACCTGCCAGCGACCAGGACCTTCAGGTCCCTTTCCTGGCACTGCTTTCCAGCATCTCATTCCCCACTCTGTACATACATCCAAGGTTGCCCCATTGCAGGTGCAGAATCTGGCACTTTCCACTGTTGAACTTGATATTGTTGGTATTCCCCGGCCCCCTAATTTGTCATGGTCTCTCTGCAGGGCCTCCCTGTCTTCGAGGGAGTCAAAAGCTTCTCCCAGTTTTGTGTTGTGTGCAAACTTGTTTAATATCCCTTCCAGTCCTGTGTCCAAGTCATTTATGAAGATGATGCTGAAGAGCACAGGGCTTAAGACGGTGCCCTGTGTAAGCGCACCAGTGACAGGTCACCAGTCTGATGCCATCCCATTCACTATTACCCTCTGTGCTCACCCAGTGTGTGATATGTTTATCCAGCTGTGTGCTGGCCATTTTTTTCAGGAGGATACTGTGTCAAACATTCTTGTGTCTGTGAAGTGAAAACTGTTTTCTAGCATCAAAACTCTGTAAAAGCTGAGGCAGCATGGCTGATTAACAACAATAAAAATCAAACCAAAACAATCACAACAGCAACAGCAATAAAGTTTTAAAAGAAAGCTTGGTTCCTACAGCAGAGAACAAAAGAACTCTGTATTTAAATTAGTAGCTACAGAAATGGAGATGGATCCTACTGAGACTGTCAGATTGTCATAGGCAATGATTTCAGAGAGGTCAAAGGATCTGAAGCAGCTTAAGCATTGGATTGCCCAGATAAAGTGCAACATAATTTCCCTATATACAAACTAAGGAATTAAACTAAATGCATGTGAGGAATTGAAGTTTGTCACTATGCATGTGTTGTCATGATGTCCTA
The DNA here is from genome assembly GCF_003031625.1 of Empidonax traillii. NCBI lineage: Eukaryota > Metazoa > Chordata > Aves > Passeriformes > Tyrannidae > Empidonax > Empidonax traillii. The sequence continues at coordinate 26,901 of NW_020955444.1, forward strand.
GGTACTAAAATGTCCCAGTTTGCCATTATTTCAGCATTTTGTTTGTTAGATGTGGTGAAAAATAATGCAGTAGGCATTGCACAAAAGAAATTAGTGCATATTTCTTGAGGTTGGTTATTTTTCACCTTATTTGAAGACTGGCTCCTTTTCAAACATGATAGCTTTATACAGACAGGATAGTTCTTTGTGTCTAGCACAGTGTACCTGAGGCAATAAATTGCACAATAATGCCTCTTTGGCTTTAAGGGTCAAAACAATTGCAAAGTCTTTTGCTTTTAGCTTTAGGCATTTAATCACTTTGCAATAGTCATCGGAGGCCATATGTTCAGGTCTTTCTCAGTAGCAGGACCAAAAGTCTGCCCAGGGTATAAAAAAAGAGTGAGTTTAATCGTACAGTACCCCTTTGCATTGTTTCTGCATATCCTGAGCAATCTTCTTGCTGCTGTTTGAAGAACAGTAAGTTATCAGTGCAGTTGGGTCATTCATCAAAGTTTTGCTTATTACTTTTAATTCAGCACATATAGGGTGTCATCATTTTCTTTAGGTGTCAAAACACAAAATTCACCAGCCAGCTGTTAAAAAGCAGAGAATGCTGAGACCAGGCTTTCTGAGTAAAAATTTCATTTCACTTATAAGCACAGACTATTCTGTAAAAACCTATTTTCTTCCCATAGCTGGTGACAGAGGTAAAGGATGAACTTCTGCATCATTATCTTCTTCCTAGTAATGCCAGAAGCTCTACTTTTATTTCTGCTCTCAGCACTAGATATACAACTCGGGGTTGAGGTGATTATCAGATCAACATGCCTACGCATCTTGGAAGTATTTCTACACCTTTAAGTTACTAGGGATTGCTCTAAATGCTACTGAGTCTCAAAATCCAGGAAAGCAGCTGTATTAGGTGAAAGATCTGTTTGTTGTCCCAGAATGGAGGTGTAGTAGTATCAGGTTTGTGCATTCAGAGGGAATTTTTATCAACTGTTCAGTTGATAACCATCAGAAGAAATTTTCCACACACCAAGGAACACAAAATACTCCAAGTCAGAAGATTAGTTTGAACCTTCATTTAGCAGAAGGGCAGTATACATCCTTTTATGAGATTTCTGTTTTTATGCAGCATTTTTTCAGATTGCAGTAGTGCAAATATGTATGTACATGAATTCATATTCATGATTCAATAAAGGGTTGTGTATCGCCTTCCTGGAGGGATAAATAGCACTGTGGAGACAATCAGTTGGCCACCTGCAACAGTCATCTAAATGAAGACTCAGAGCAGTTATACAACTAAAATAATTCCTTTAAAATATTATTATTTATTGTTGAGAATGAACTGGAATGAGTTGAAAAAGCATTGCCAATGCAGATCCTTCTTCTTCCACTGCTATTCCAAAACCACACAACCTCCTACGTAATTTACTTCTGCAGCCAAAGTAATTCTCGTACCCTGGGAGTCTTTCAGTGCTGCATGAGTGTTGATAAAATATTCATCTCATCATAAGAGTAAAGAGAAATACGAACACCTGACACCTTGAAATTTATCACCCCCAAAGAAAAGCACAGAAGCTGTCCTAATAACATCATATATTGCAAGAGTCCTTTAATGAGATATAATGTAGTGACACTGGAGCACAGAAATTACATGGCATATGACAGAAGTTGAGAGAGAGACAGCTTTCCAGGTAATAACACAAAAATATGTAAGAGGGAATAAAATTTCAGCGGGATGGGTTTCTGGAAATGCTGCTGAAGGTTTAAAAGCAAAGCAGCATGCCTCTCCCCTTTTGTCCTGGGGCTTCATTTTGTATACACTTCAGTGAGAGTCAGATCTGTGATTCACGCTTTAAACACAAGAGAATAACTTGTCTCAATAACGCAGTATCACCTAACTGGATTTCGTCATCTGTACAGTTTAAAGAGTTTAATTTCCTTTTTTTTTTTTTTTTTTTTTTTTTTTTTTTTTTTTTTTTTTTTTTTTTTTTTTTTTTTTTTTTTTTTTTTTTTTTTTTTTTTTTTTTTTTTTTTTTAATTTTTTTTTAAATTTTTTATTTTTTGAGCATGAGCACTCATGTTCTAAATGTTAAAATATGTTATCTGCACAGCACTTGGAAACTGGCAGGTCATTTTGGCTGGCAATTTCAACTGCTTAGACAAGAACATTTTCTTGCAATTTTACCTCAATATAAAAGTTGCTCATGGAACTGCTCATTGCTTTAGTGTTCTGCCAGTATTTTCATTAGCTGGAAACAAATATGCTTGCAGGCCATTAGGTGGCAACTTTTATTACTGATTAGGAGCTGTATTTGTGATGGTTTTATAATCTTTAGTGGTGTCCATTGCAGCAGAAGACGTCCATTAATTCATAACAATTCCTGTCCCTCTATGAATCACTAGCTGTGTTCAAGGGCAGGTTTGCATTCACTGCAGCAACCACCACATAGAGCAGATGGGCATGGTCAAGCTCTCCTCTCTTTGTTCCTTTCTAGTTAGGCACTGGTACTTTTTCAGCTTGGTTTACTCCTGTGACACTCCCAATATCTTTTGCACTGTACGATCGGACCCAGACATAAGGATGAGGAAAATAGGGAAAATGGTTTCAAGTATGTTGGCTATGAAAAATATGTGGGGACTCGCCAGAAACCTTCGATTTACACTTTTGCAAAAAACCCATGACATGTGGATCTTTTCCGGTTTTATTTGGTACAGTAAAGACACATTTTCACACAGCTTGCTCCAGAGGATATATTTTTTCCTTGTCTCTTTTCAGTTTCTGGGGCTGTGAACAAGGAACCAAGCAGTTTGACTGCTGCCTGCCGCAGTCAGTGGAGCGTGCCAATCCTCACAGCATTTTTAAGTACAGTGAAGGAGTTCTGCTAGCTCTCTAGCATCTATCCCTGGAGGAGATGTTTCACTAATCTAACATTAAATTAAATCTTGAATTCCAGCTTCTACATAACCAAAGTTAATTTTGGAAAATAATTTAATTACAGTGCTGGGTTACACACAAGCAATAGGTAATGCATGATGAATATTATATAAATTTTATCTGCAGGAAAAAAACCCAACTGTTTAATTGTAGAACTTGTTTACCATATTTTTGAAGTAGATGCACTTAAAAAGAAAAAAGAGACAAGACAACAAATGATTTAATTAAACAGAAAGAACAGAGACAATGAGGCAGTAACTATCTGTGATGCAAAGAAAATGGGAAAATTAACCATAACACCACTAACCTGTGGCAGTTTTATGTAACTGAAATGGAAAAAGACTTAAATATACAGAAAATAGAAGTGAAATTTGAGGATATCTTGTTTAAGTTCAGTGCTTCAGGGTGAACAGGGAGAGTTCAACATAATGGAGGCCAGTGGAACACTAGCTGCTAATGAAGAATGAAAGACTTGTACCCATGGATATACAAAACCACGCTACCCTCTAATGCAACTCAGTGCACTGACGAGTATGGGATGTAAAAGCCTCACAATGACGTGCTTTAACACAGTGAAGTGTTTCAGTGTCCTGAGTAATTGTTTTTTCCCCCCTTCAGCTGTATTCACTTTGCCCTCCTTTTATTTTTCAATAGTCACCTTTACTGCTGTTTTCTTTGGTTTTGTATTTTCATTTTGATGCACGCTGTTTGCCATCATTAAAGATCTGCTAAGGCATGAGGTCTGCACAGCAGACTCTAAGCAGTATACAGCTGCCTTTTATGGTGCTGAGTATCTCCAGATGTGGTTTTACAGCACTTGAGTTTAGCTAACACAAACAGACAGGCTGTCTGGATGAGATGTCACAATATCAAAACAGAAGGGAATAAAATTTTCTGGTTACAGGCCTTGGATTTGAAACAGCATCAGCAACCAGACCAACTGAGAGACCCAAAGTAGGCAGTTATGTTCTGCTTTGTGCTTTTTTGGTATTTTGTGGCGGGGAGAATTAGCATGGATATGAACCTCTCTCAGTGATTTTTGAGTGGTCTTGGGAATCTGGAGAGATCCCAGTTGATTGGAAGCTGGCCAGTGTCATCCTGATTTTGAAGAAGGGCAAGAAGGAGGACCTGGGAAGTATAGGCCTGTCAGTCCCACTTCAATGCATGGTAAAGTTATGGAGAAGATTATTCTGTGAGGTATTGAAAAACACATGAAAGACAACACAGTCATTGGTCACAGCCAGCACGGCTTCATGAGAAGCCAGAGGGTGGTTGGGCACTGTAACAGGCTCCTCAGTGAAGTAAGTGGTCACAGCACCAAGCCTGACAGTTCAGGAATTGTTTGGGTGATCTCTTAGGAACATGATGTGACTCCTGGGGATGGTCTTCTGCAGGGCTAAGAGTTGAGCTCAATGATTCTTGTGGATCCTTGACATATTCTTTGATTCTGTGATTCAGAGACTACCTATTTAAGAGTCAGTTATTGAATTCAGCTTCTTGAGCAGGTAAGAGGCCATCAATCACCATCAGAGGATTTGTTTTTCAGTATTTTGTTTCTGGGAGGTTTTGTATAAAGCCACAGATAAAAACGGCTGTGTTTTTAGGAATCAGATGGACCACAGTGGCAATTACAAAGTCAGTGCAGATTATTTCAGAGGTAACACTTTTGGCAAAGAACTATCCTATCATAGTGGAAAAAGTTGATAGCATCAGTATTTGTTTTTCACCTTCACTGTGCTCCCAAAAAAGGTCTTCATATTACATTTTTTAGTTAAAAGTAATTCTTTGAAACTCAGAAATTTACTAATAATTTCTATTAAAACCCTAGGCAACTTTTCTGGAAACATTTGTGGGACTTTGGATTCTAATAACAGCTTAAAAATATCCATTAGGAATCTTTCTCTCAAGAAATTTACAGCCATTTGTCTGTCTGTCTATCTATTGATCTACCCATCTGCCTATCTGAAAGGTAGGTAAGACTGATGGAGGTGAAAGATTCCCAGCTGTAATCCACTGCTGCATATGTCCAACAACCTGCTCTAAATGCAGAGGCAGATAAATCAGAGAAAAGGGTAAGGCACCAGGTGCTAAAATACCCTTCTGTCTTGGTTATTTCTCAATGTATATTCAGCCAAATTTTTTTTTTTTCAATTTTGTTGGAATTATCTGTCTAATCTGTCTACAAGTAATACCATTAGATATTATGTGTTAATAGTTTGTAAACACTTAATCTGTAAACATTTACACAAGCAATTGTGCTGTGTTGATATACCAGATAGCAAAAAACCTTTTCTCGTGTTTGTGTTGACACTGTGCTTCTAAGTGATGAGATTACCTTCAATAAGAGCACATAGAATGAAACACAGGCTTTTGAACAAGGTTTGTAAAGAATATGGCATTACATCCATGACCTTGATTGGAACATTGAATTAAAAAGAATCTTGTTTTTAAAATAGACAACACGAGTTCTTAATGTCCTGGGAGGGAAAAAAAGAGAAGACTGTTCAGCTGAGCAAGCAGTTCCTTCTATCATAATGTTTCACAGTGTAAAAAGACAAAAGGGCACCTGGATAAAGTGTGTTCTTGAACAAAACCATTCATGGTAGAAGAGAAAGATTTACGGCACAGACTGCTGCAAAAACATTGAAATCATCACCCACAAGCCGTCATAGTTGCATTTGCTTTTCTGTCTCTTAGATAATTTCTTAACATTGATCTTTATGGCTTATTTACATTTCTTATTCAGTTCAAAACTGTAAGTTCACTGTAACTTTTTTAGTGTGATATTCTTGAGCAGACTATAAAGCTTGGGGTCTGAACTCAAGTTCCAGTCTCTAAAACAATCCAATCTAAAAGGTAAAATTCAGTTTTCACTAGGTCAGTAGCAGAATCACTGCTGTAGTGAAGCAGTATTTTTGCCTGAGGGGGATAAAAAATTGTTGTTAACCTTATATTGAAATTCTGCCTACAGGTATTTTTTATTACTTGTTATCACTGATAGCAGTGTTTGCATCTGTTTTGACATTGTTGCTCCTGTTTTCCTCAGGTAGAAGCAAAGTTCAAAAATACAGCTGGAAAATTTGCCTCTGAATTTTTCTGTGTATTTCTCTGTTCTCTGCATATCTCTTGTCCTCCCTGCTGTATCTTGAAAGAGAATGAAAAGATATCAGTTTTTGCTTTTCTATTATTATTAATTTGTATCGCGCTGTGATGCCTTTGCACCACGTGTTTCTCCATGGAGAAATGAGGCAGCTGTTTAAAGTAACATTTTGTAAAATTAAAGTCTGTTTTCAACAGAGACTACCACCAACATAAGGTCTCCAGGAGACTATTCTAAGTACCTTTGCTAAACTGATTCCTGATGACTTACATAAAGTCAATTTTTACAAGCTGCATGTGTTTATTTTTTAAAGCTGCATGCGTTTATTTTTTAAATCGTTCATACTGGTAGTTTCCCCTCCCTCCCCCTCCCATCACACCGTAAGAAGGGGAAATTTCCATGGAAATGTGAACCAAATACTTTTTATATCCAGATCAGAATCATGTGTTTTATTTTGATAATTTTTTTTTTTTTCATCACATACAAAGCTAAAATGGAAAGAGTTGTTTCTTTTATTCAACTATAGGGGAGCACATAGTAATTTACTCATTTTTTACCTGTAAGCCATTCCCTTGACAGTAAGTGCTTATGAAGGCATGACTTAAAAAACTGCAGTTGTTACTAGGGGTGTACCGAACTTCTGAGCATTTTAAGAGTGAGTTTTGTTCTGCACTTTTTTTGTGAAAAAGCCTAGCCTTACCATGGGACAGAGTTCAGAGGTGCTCGCAGTGATGGTGGCCACTTGGTCCAAAAGCATCACAGATACATAACCCTACTGTTGACAAATGGGTTTGGGAGTTGACCCGGGGATGTTGTGTCACAGCCCTGTGGATGTGATTCAGGAACACCAAAGAGCTCAGCCATCAGGAGTGGTATACTCATGGTAGCTGCAGGGGTACCGATGTGGGTTTTCAAACTTATTTGAGATTTCAATAAAGACAGTGCTTCCATATATAGATATTTATGAAACTGGTGCTTATTACAACGAAAAGGCCAGCATGATTGCCTATCTCAGGAATCAAGCTTGATTAGTTCTTGCATACAGTGAATAATATCCTATAATGTAATTGGACACAAGTAATTAAAGAAAGAAACTGAACTATGATGTGTGCTGGAATAATTTACAGAAATGTAGGGAGATCTGAACCTAGAAAAATCTTCAGTAGGCCTAATTTAATTATTTGAGTTATGAAAACAGGCAAAATAATAATTACTGTAGGGATAACTGTAAATCTACAATTCTTTCTAAGCCAGAAGTAGAATTTTAATCAGTTTCCAGAAATTAGCAAACTTTTCCCTGCATTGCAGGCTACCCACCTGGTAATCTCAGTCTCTTATGCGGCATGCTGGTTTGCATAATTACTGTTAATGAAGAAGTCCCTGATGCAATGAGTTGCTTTATGAATGGCTCTGTCTAGATATTATAAAACTTTCAGGAAAGAGAATTTGGTTGATGACCTGCCTCAAAGACAGGTGACAGATGCTTGTTAATCTGATTTGTGGCTAAGGAGGTACAGTTAAAAAAAAATTGTCACTACTGCTTGAATTATCTTTTCAGATAAAGTCCCATGGCAGAGCCCTTTGACAAAGAGTGTTGAGACAAAGTTTTGTTGCTGTCTGAATATGATAAATATGCAATTCTGTTTTTATGGATTGAAAATAAGGAGAAGCAGCAGCTTACCCAACACTCTCTGGGAAAAACCCTGTTTTAGTCAATAACTTCATGTTGTGATATATCTCTTTGTGGGGACTGACAGACAGGCACTTGAGATATTCATTGTGACTGGATAGGCTTAATTTAATTCAACTAGTCAATATGAACTATTCAAAGCAAATGATCCTGTTTTCTGAAAAGTGTTGTTCAGGTATTTTGTGAAGCATGTCAAAGTAGTAAATATTTCCTATTTTAAAAAAGGCACAATGAAACAGCAGTTTGTTCTTCAGTCACAAGAACTCTGCACTCATTCCAGGGGCTCTGAAGATGATGGCATTCCTTTTAAGAAATAGCAATACTGTATTGAACACTCTAACTGCTTTGGCATAGGGAATAATTTGTCACCACGTAGGCAGCTGCCTGATTGGGAAGAGGTGACTTTCTACATTGCCTCCACCTCCTAAAGTGAAGCAATTCAGCATAGGAGGGTTACAATAATAAAGGTAACTGTCAGAACCTAATTCCAGCCATGACAGTCAAAGCTCTGAATTTGGAAGAAAAGTTGACAAGGGTGGGAAAAGAAGTGCAGGTTGTTAAGAAATATTCCTTACAGTCACTGCCTGCTTTGTACTTCATCAAGTATATTTTTTAATTTCAGCCAGTCCCACAGGTCTAACAGAACTATGAGCAAGATTCCTGCTTTTATTCTAGGCCTTAATTACAGAAATAAATGATTCTGTCTAGGAGGTGCAGGAAGCATTTCAGTGTATATGCTCTTGTTATTTCCAATGAGTCAGTTTTACTGGCTTGCCAAGGCTAAAGAGAAGTAATCATGTTTTTTGTCATTGATGATTGTATGTAAATCCAAGTGTTAGTGTCAGGCAGAAACAAAGAGAAAAAATATCTACAATGATAGATATGTAGAATCTTCCTTCCACTGTGACCTTTCCTTAACCCTTTTTCAAGGTCTTTGAATGAAATTTTAGTGCCTCCTGTATTCTGTGCAGTAATCTGATAGCGATATGTTTGTCAGACAATCATATTGTAAGCTCTTTGCCTGTGTGTGTAACTCAGGAGCCCTTTATATTTTGGTAGATACAGACTGTCAAGACAGATGAAAATTTTTGGGGAATCATATCTGTGTTGGAACGAATAGGAGTTTATCCTCTGTTCTGCCTCATGGAGCTTCTATTTTGCTCCCTAATTTCCTTGTTTGAAATTCAGTTGAAACTATATTTAACAAGCATGGTCTAGTTTTAAACTAAATATTCTGCAATTTGTATAGAAAAATGTGTCACCAGCTACGTTTAAAACTAGTGTCTGGCTCTACAGGACTCAGTAGATATTTATTTTGACTATTACATCACTATTTCACAAACATTTAGTCTTGATTTTGTGGAGAATGCCACCTTTTTCTCCCACACTAGAAAGTACTTGGGATACATCACCCTCATGCAAGTGTAGTCTGAGCCGAATTTAGCTTTTCAGGGAAAGCCCCACTACTTGCTGGATTTGTAGACAGCAGTTTTATCTGATCTTATCTGACTAAGCCTTGTATGTGATTCCACATCTATACAACAATAATTAAACATATCAAAACTCAGAAATACTCAGAATACATCTTTTCACACATAAGCATCCCTGTGAGCTTTGATGTCAGTAAAAGGGAAAATGAGTGCATTTCATGCAAGTGTTGCTTCACAGAAATGACTTGGGAAATTACAAAATTTTAAAAAATCCACCAGAATCTAAATAATTTAATCATCAGCTTAATTGTAGAATAGGCTGAGTACATGCATTTTGATGGAATATGGAAAATTCCTGTACTACAATGAAGTATATTCAGGAAATATATGCAAATGTTTGATATGTGGTCACAGAACAAAAATTGAAAACAAATATAAACCCCATAGGTAAGCAGATTTGCAAAATCAAGTCGGTCTCTTTCCAAAGGAAAGAATGGTACTCTCAAACAAAGCCATGCACTGTGACAGGAGACTTCATTAACTGTTCCAGCATCCATGACTATGAAGAAGTGTGTAGGTTCCTCCTGATGGGAATTATTGTGTACACATCCTTTCAAGTGCAAAGGAACAAATTTGGGCTATTGGATGCTTTCCTTGCTATCTCCATTTATAGAATAACAGAAGATTATGCAACAGAATAAGTAAAAATACCATATTCAATGTAGCCAAATGGATACTACATATTATATAACCCCTGTGACAAAAACATATTTATACGTGGTAATTGGAAGTCATTACCTCTCATTAAGTTGCATTATAGAATATGCTGAGTTGGAAGATACCCGTCAGGATTATTGAACCCAGCTCCTGGCCCTCCACAGACACCCCAAAAGTCACACTGTGTGCCTGAGACTGTTGTTCAAATGCTTCTTAAACTCATCAGGGTTTGTGCTGTGACCACTTACTTCCCTGGGGAGCCTGTTCCAGTGCCCAACCACCCTCTGGGTGAAAAACCTTTTCCTGATATCCAACCTAAACCTCTCCTGACTCAGGTTCATGCTGACCCTTGGGTCCTGTCACTAGTCATGAGATTGGTGCCTACCCTTCTGCTTCCCCTCATAAGAGTGTTGTAGACAGCAATGCAGTAAATAGAAATTAATATTGGCTACTTGTCTCCTCATCTTCCCCCCCCTCCCCCCCCCCCCGCATTTGCCTATGGGAAGTCCTGGATTATATTTAATTTTTTCATTATCACATAAAATCATGGCAGTTAGGTTTGAAAAGGCCTTTAATGTCATCAGATTCAACCATTAATATAGCACCATGTCCCCCACTAAAGCATATCTCTAAGCACCTTATCTACATGTCTTTTAGATACTTCCAGGCTGTGTGACTCAACCATTTTCCTGGGCAGCCCATTTTGAACCTGACAACCCTTTTGAAGAAATTTTTCCTAATATCCAGTTTAAACCCCCACCCCCTTCCCCCCAGTGCACCTTGAGGTAATTTCCTCTTCTCCTGTCACATTTAAAGGGAAGAGGAGACTGACCCCTCCCTTGCAGTAACCTCTTTTCAAGTAGTTTTACAGAGGGATGAGGCCTCCCCCGAGTCTCCATTTTTCTAGGCTAAACAACCCCAGCTCCCTCAGCCACTCCTCATTAGACTTGTGCTCCACCTCCTTCTCTGGACTTTCTTCAGCACCTCAGTGTCATTGTTGTGAGGGGTCCAAAATAGTATTCGAGGTGTAGCCTCACCATTGCTGAGTACAGGGTGATGATCCCTATCCTAGTCCTGCTGGCCACACTATTTCTGATGCAAGCCAGGATGCTACTGGCCTTCTTGGCCTCCTGGGCACACTACTTGCTCACACTCAGATGGCTGTCTACCAGCACCTCTATGTTTTTTTCTGCTGAGCAGCTTTCCAGCCACTCTTCCAAGCCTGTAGCACTGTGTGGGGTTATGACCCAAGGGCAGGAGTCGTAACTTTGCCTGTTGAACTTCACGCAATCGACCTCAGAAGACAGATCCAGTTTGTCCAGATCCATCTCCAGAGCCTCCAGCAGATCAACCCTCCTACCCAACAGCAGATGGACTGAGAGTGCATTTGATTCTCTTGCCCAGATCAATAATAAAGTTATTATGTGGGACTGACAACAGATATTCTGGAAAAAAATATGGATGGCCTCACTACCTTGCACATCATGCTCCTTCTTATATTTATTATGGTAAATAGTACACTTAAGACTTGTAGAAGATTTGTGTTTAAATATCTGATCTACAAAAGGTTTATTTTAATGTAGCTGATGATCAGCTGGTGCATTATAGTAATTCATAATTCTTGGTGCAGTTTTTTGTACACCCTCTTAAAGTAGAAATGAGAGATGTGTGGTGAAAAAACCCAAGACAACATAACTCAAAAAAAGATCAATCCTTCTTCCTTCTTTCATCACTTTTTACTTTGTTATAAGGATGTTTTTTTTGTTTGTTGATTCTTTAAATTTAAAACTACTTTGTATTTTTCTTATCACTAGTCTCTGCATCTCTATCTTTAGTACTGAATCGCTCAGAATAAGCTTAACAGTCAAGATCTGCTTCGTAGAAACCTTTCTGTCATTGTTCCGGTGGTTTCAATGAGATTGATAAAAAAGGAGTGTGAGAAGAAAGCTCTCTTCAGTGCTTCTCTATAGAGTCAGTGGAAACTCCTGTTGCTTCTGAGTGTTTCATAGATACAGAACAGCATGCTAAACATAGGGGTCCTCTCCTGAATCTTACTGCTCTCGTCTTCAGCATTGACAACTGAGTCTTCTTTTGTGTGTGTATATTAGAGCAATGAAAAGTAAAAGGTTGTGCAAACATCTGCTGTGGTGGACTGTTTTTGTCAGAAATCTTCCCTGTAGTTGTTTTCTGTCTTTTGCTATATTTCTATTACCTCTGACCTTTAAAGATCTTCTGAATGCAGTTAAATAATACTTCAGCTAGCTGATATGCAAATGATAGAAAGATCAATCCTACCCTGCAGTGTGCAAGTCATCACCCCACTTTACCTGGACTAGTTTAACTATCTGGGTCTTCAGCAATCTGAAATGCCGTCTCCCCTTTGATTTAAGGATCAACTTGCTTGTACAGTAGCTCTAAATCTGTTGAATATATGTGAATTAAAATCTGCAAGTACGGAATATCCAACGTGGTAAATGTCATGTAAATCAGATGTAACATGGAACTTCATGCATCTCATTAAATACAAGAGACGCTTAGGCAGGTGCCAGTGTTAAGGAAGCTTCTCAGTCTGACCATTCAGGTCCAGTCTGGCAGTCACAATCCCACCACCAGAGACTGTCATTGCTGAGACTGGGTCCTTTCACAATAGGTGGCTCAAGTGAGCCCGTGGATGCTCTGCTCGACTCCCCACACACCCCACTCACACAGTCAGACCAGGTTTTGTTACTGGTCCGACCCCAGGTTTCCCATAGCAGAGCCTCAGATACCTCGTTCCACAAAGGAATTTACTCATGTCTCAGTAACACTGAAACAGCCTGAGCTGGTGCCTCCGAGGAGCTACTCCCAACAAAAGAACTCCTGGGCTTTTATACCCTCACAGTCCAAATGAGATCAAGTCTTGCTTTTTAATTCCAAGTCTTTGGCTCCTGCTGTGTCTCTCAGTGTCCAGTTCCCGGTCTTGGCACCTCGTCTTTGTGCCCTTTGTTATGCAAAAGGTCAGCAGTTCATGGCCTCTTGTCTCCCAGGCTCTTACCCAGAGCTCAGCCTGAGGCTTGCAGTGCAGTTGCACACTGAGCTACCTGCACCAAATGAATGCTCAACACTAGATAAAAACTTAGTGAGTTGTACTGGTATTGTTGAGTTAAAGTCAAGTTATTGCAGTGTTTGCCCTTTTCTGTTTATCTCTAAACTGATACACTCTGTTTAATATTTTGTGCTTGATAATAGATCTTTGCATTTTCTGTTATTAAGGGTGTGTCATGCAGGTTTGTGTTAGGCTAGGGGAGGTCTGTTTGATGCCTCTTCCAGGTACTCTACCTCCTGACCTGTAAGGCGAGTATTTGGAGCTAGGCTTTGCCGGGATGTGGTCTTTTGCTGCTCATTTTCAACATTAGCATATAAAACTATTAAAAAAAATTACTTGGCAAGCTGAGCTGTTTTTATGAAGCTGCTGGAAGTCGGAATAGGGTTGGCTGCACATTCCCTCTTTTGTCTGCTTTTTGAATGCCTAGAATGAAGACAATTTTGTGTTATCCTTCATATGAAAAGGATGGTACCCTGTCATCTACAAATTCTTTATTATGCTGTTCCCACCTTTCTCTTCTCATCACAAATGAGCGAGCATAGCTGATATCTGGGTCATTGCTACAGTGATGTTCCAAGGTACTACTGTTGAAGGCAATTGTTTGAAGTATTGTATTCTCATAGGAAATCCATGTCACTTTGGAGTAAGATGTATGCAACTCTTAACAGGTGCACATTAGGTTTTGACATGCTTCCTCAGCACATGGTGGAGTTAGAATTACTAGAGGGGAAAACATATTCACCCTGCACCTACTAAACTCAGCACTGCCTAAGTAATCGACAGATTGACTTTGTTTTCATTCCTCCAATTGCCATATACCAAGAGACCCAGCATCACTTCCTTTCTGTTCAATAGAAGGACTTCTCTGAAATAATGAGTGCCTTAATCACACTTTCCTGTCTCTCTTTTTTCTCATTCTCATCCCTTAGGAGAGACAGAAACAAGTTAGTTTAAGCCAAGTGACAAGATGAGATGCTTAACTTATGCAAAAGAGTGCATTTCTCTTGAGTTTCTGAAACAGTTTTTAAACTTTGGATGGTTTCAGTGATAAGAGGTAAGAGGATAATGGAGAATAAAACAGTCTGTGTTTAATTTTTGCATTTTTGAAATGATTATGTTAGTTCTTTCACAAAACATTCAGAAAAATGATCTTGAAATTTACAGCTTTTTTTATTTGTACCTAATTTTGGTTAGTATGTGCTTCAAAATTGAAAAGAGAAAAGAGGGAAGAGAGAGAGGAAGAAGAGGATTTTAAAGTCAACTCAAAATCACTTTTGCTTTTGGGAGAAGATTATGAGGGGACTTAATAAATTTCAACATGAGTTACTCTCACAGCCTGGTCTGCATAAGGAAGAGGGCATCCTGAGGACTGGTGACTCACTCAGAATCACAGCAGGCTCTTCAGAGAGCTTATCCTGCTGTTCAGACCAGAAAAATCTCAGACAAATGCTACCACTGCAAGACCTTTCCTTCTCCTCCTTCTTGCTGCACTGGCTTTGATCTCCCTCTCTTTGTTCCTACTACAGCACTATTATAGGAGCCTAAAGCAGTAACCCTCAGCAGCAGATCTGCAGAGGAGTGCTGCAGTGCTGTTGGAGAAGTGCCAGCTGAAGGCCAGGTAAGCAGAGAGGTGCATCCATCCAAAAATGTTTTGATAATTTAGAGACGTGCCTGAATTTTCCAAGCTTTATCTCTCAACCTTTCTGGTCCCCAGAGGTCTGAAAGCAGTTCTGACTGGGCCCTCCTTCCTCTGTACTCAACGTACTCCCACTATGAAAATCATACTGAAGGAGAAAAACTTAATTGTAATAAAATGCTTGGGAAAATGATTGCTGTTAAACACCTTGGAGGGAGCAATTCATTCTGCCACCATACAGAATAACATCACCTGCTGTACTGCTTCTGAAATAATTGAGCTATTTTTGCTGCATGGTGGGAGAACTGGAAGGTAACATAAAGCATAGCAGACACTGATTAGTAAATTGATGTCACAGCACCACTGAGCCTAGATCAATATATGAATCCATGGATAGGCTGGTTGCTTTATAAGCACATAAAAAATAGAAAATGTAGTGCAAAAAGTGTCAGAATTGGTGGGTGAAAGATAGTCCTTCAGGTACTTTGTGCCAAATTAACTAGGGTAGTGCATAGTTTCCACTAGGGGCACTGAAGAATTACTGCTGATACTGAGTCTTTTGTTTTTATTTTTTTTTAACACTCTTCCCCGCTTTACCATTAGAATAGTTTAGCTGAGAAGAGGGATTTCATTTTACTAGTAGACTGAAAGACTTAATGATCACAGCAGCCTCCAACCTGATACAAAGTTGCTCTCAATTTAGCAGGTTATGATTTAGTGTCTACCCTTACTTCAGATACTGTGCTATCAGCATTTTTGTCTGGTTTTGTTTTTTTTTTTTTAATAATACTTTTTAAGAGAGGGAGCTAAGGTTTACCAAGATACAAGGCAGCAAAACAGAATGGTTTGACATAAGCTGTATAAGAGTTTATTCACTTTCTAGTGACCTTTTTGTCTAAACAGAATGGATCACTTGAAGATTTCACAGATGAGATAAGAAAGATACTGAAGAAGAGTAGTACCATTGCTTCTTGATGGATGCAATTTAAAAGTGGGACTTCTGGCAGCATGCTGATCATGGTAGACATACCTCTTTCATAGCAGCCTTCTTACCCTTTTTTCTAGAAACACCAGCAGTTTCATTGTGGCCCAGTTAGAAATAATTCTCTTGACTGCAAACCTGATGTGCTTTTGAGTAATGCTATGACATGTCTGCTGAGAACCTGAATTCTTGTGAAGCATGGAAAGGTCTGACTGCTGCATTTGGTAGCCATGCCTAGGAAACTCTTTGCTAAGCTAAAATTGTGTTATGTTGTGCTCTGCTCGGGAAAATGAGGGCAAACAGACAACTGCTATCCTGTTTGATGGCACAAGCTTTTTGTCACATGAAAGAAGATGAGTATATTGCACTACAGCTGTGAGCTGAAGAGAGAATGCAACCTGCGAGAAAATGTCAACCAATTAAAGAAGCTGAATATTACCAACAATAAGCAGAAAACTCCACAGACTGAAATCAAACTTGAAAGCACAAGCTTTCATATGAAAACAATATCAGAGAACCTATTTATTAGGATAATACCTCATGTGTTAGGCTTACAGGAGCTTATGAAGTTTTATTGTAGATCTTATCTGTAGCAGAAGACCATGCATCTCTTCCCCAACTACTACATTTTCCACTTGGATACATATCAGAAAGGCAGTACCTTGTGCAAGGTAAAGTTGCATGAATTTGTTTAGCTCATCAATTTGAAGTTCATAAGAAAAGTAGCGATTCTCAGCATGAATAAATTATTAAATACAATTCAAAGAACTTATAAGAATTACAAATGACCTTTTGAAGAATAATTGAAACTGAAGCCCTTGTGCTATAAAAAATGTTAAGACCAACAATGTAAGTTGAAAAGTGAAAATATTTAGTCTGTTAGAATTAGGAAAATGGGTTATCTCTTCAAAGGCTATTTGACTCTAGTATGAAAGTGTTATACTGGAAGAGGCAGCCATCTATTTAAAACAGCAGCTTGCCAATGACATTAGGTAAAGTTCTCAGCCCAGTAAACCAGCGGATCTCACTTGTACCAAGGAAAC
Source organism: Empidonax traillii (assembly GCF_003031625.1). NCBI lineage: Eukaryota > Metazoa > Chordata > Aves > Passeriformes > Tyrannidae > Empidonax > Empidonax traillii. The sequence continues at coordinate 43,507 of NW_020955444.1, forward strand.
CTGGCAGAAGAGTAGCTATGGTTTTAATTACTGAGAGGTAGAGCTGTGCTTTTTATATTGGTACCTGGGTGAATGAAGAGTTAAGTCCTGAGGCCCAAATTTTTCATTCTACAGATTAGAAATTAGATCAGTCTGCTGTAATTAAAATAATCCCCAAAGAATCCAAGTTTTGCAAAAAGCAATAGGATTTTTTTTCTTCCACTTTGTCTCTCTCAGAAGGCAAATCTTGCCATTCTTTGCTTCATAGAATTGAATTTACTTTGACAACTATGGTACAGCTGCACATAGTCCTCTACTGGTTGTAGGTGTACTTCGTGTCTTGTTGATAGGGAATGGCATATGCATTGATAATTCACTGCATCCTAAAAAAATACCTCAAATAGACTGTATGCATCATAATGTAGAACAGCCCAATTCTCTTAGTTACATGTAAAGGTAGACAAATCAGACATATGTAGATGTCAGGTTGTAAATACCTAAAGTAAGGGGAGATGTGTCACCTTTGGACTGTCTGTCACAGACTCATATTGACTCTACAATTCCTTCCAAGATTTTATTCAGTCACTCAGCTGAATTATTCTCATTTTTACTTTCCAAGGATGCAGATCTATTTCCCAGGCTCGTTGGTTGTTCTCTCATAACCCTTTCACTCTTCAGAAGTCTGGAGAAGTATTTTTTGTCTTGTCCATTCCAACAGGGATAGAGTAAACATTTGCTTTGTTCCTTGTTACTCAACTCATTCTTTTCTTCCTGTTGTTTATCATGGTAACCCATTTTCCTAATTTCTATTTTATTGGCATTGGCTTTCTTTGAATACAGATTGTATGGCTGATGAGAGGAAAAGAGGAGGGAGAACTTTATGCTATAGGCAGATGAATATCAGAGAGAGATCGGTGTGAAAGACCCCTGCATATAGTGTGATCAGGTGATTAGTTTGCTCTGTTTAGTGGCAAGAGCTTAAGGAAGAAGTAGAGGGGCTAAGGAGTATTAGAGAAAGTGAAAGAGAAATAGACTGGTGGAGTTGCACACTTTCAACCCATAAAGAAGTTCAGAAGGAGTTAGAGAAGCCCTGTCCCTCCTGCCATCAGGCGGATGGAACAGGCCATGTAGATGGTGGGGAATGGAAATAGGTCCCTGATCAAAGAGGTAAAGGAATCCCCTCCCAACCCCCATCACCTCTTCAGGTGCCCTTAAAGAATAGGTATGAGGCCCTGGACCTAGAGAGCCAGGCAGATGACACTCAAGAAAGGATCTGTCTGGAGGGTCTCCCGGTTGAACTCTGTCTATTCGATGGATCACAACTCCAGCTATTCAGAAAATAGTAGTTGGTGATTCCCTTCTGAGGGGAACTGAGGGCCCTGTATGCTGACCAGACTCATCCCACAGGGAATTCTTTTGCCCTTCTGGGGCCAGGGTGAGGGATACTAGCAGGAGAACTCCCTGAGCTAATTCATCCCTCTGATTATTACCCACTGCTGTAGTAAAGTCATCAGTGATGAGACTGATAAAAGAGGTACTAAGGCAATTAAAAAGGACCTAAAGGCTTTGGGTCAATTTTCTGTCCTTTGTGACAGGAGCACAGGTGGTATTTGCCTCAATTCCTGCAGTAGTAAGGAGGAACAAGGGGACGAGTAGGAAAACCCATTTTATCAATAAGTGGCTAAAGGATTGGTGCCACCAGCAGAATTTTGTTTTTTTTTGATCATGGGGCAAAATTTATGGTACCAAGCCCACTAGAGTCAGATGGGCTTCATCTATCTAGCAAGGGCAAAAGAACCCTAGCATATAAGTTGTCAGGGCTGATCAAGAGGGCTTTAAACTAGTTTTGAAGGAGGAAGGGGTTGAAGCCAGGCTCTCCAGAGAAAAGCCTAAGGGTGGAAAGCCAGGGTTAGGAGTGATATCAGCAACCCAGCTGAAGTGCATGTACACCAGTGTGGGAAACAAGCAAGAGGAGCTGGAAGCCAAGAAGGAAGTACAGCAGAAAAGGAACATCCAGGTACATCCAGGAAGGATGGACATAATTCAAGAAAGAAATCTTGAAGGCCCAGGAGCAGGCTGTCTCTGTGTGCTGAAAGGCGAGCTGATGAGGAAGATGTCTGGCCTGGCTGAACAGGGAGATTTTGCAGGAAATTAGGGAAAAAAAAGAGAGTCGATCACCTGAGGAAAAATGGGTGGACAACTCATAAGGGTTTTGGAGTGTATTTAGGTCATGTAGAAAGAAAACTAGAGAGGAAAAACATAATTTGAACTTAATCTGGCCGCTTATGTTACGGACAACAAAAAGTGTTTCAATAAATACCTCAATAGCAAAAGGAGGGGCAAGGAAGACCTCCATTCCTTGTTGGACACAGAGAGGAACATAGTCACTAAAGGTGATGTTATGGCTGAGGTACTTAACACCTTCTTTGCCTCAGTTTTCAACAAGAAGAAAGGTTGTCCTCAGAACACCTCATTTCCTGGGCTGGTAGACAGCAAGAGAGCTGAATAATGTGACGCCCATCTACAAGAAGGGCCAGAAGCAAGACCTGGGAAACTACAGGTCTGTCAGCTTGACCTCAGTGCCTGGCAAGGTTATGGAGCAGATCATCCCAAATGCGATCACACAGCAGCTACAGGATAGACAAGGGATCAGACCCAACCAACATGGGTTTAGAAGGGGCAGGTCCTGTCTGACCAACTTGATCTCCTTTTATGATCAGGTGACCTGCCTGGTAGATGAGGTGGATGTGTCTATCTGGACTTCAGCCAAGTCTTTGACACCGTTTCCCACAGCATATTCCTGGAAAAGTTGCAGCCCATGGCTTGGACCAGCATTCGGTGCTGGGTTAGGAACTGGCTGGAGGGCCAGGCCCAGAGAGTGCTGATGAACGGGGTTGAATCCAGCTGGGATCCAGTCACCAGTGGTGTCCCTCAGGGATCAGTGCTGGGCCCAGTCCTGTTTAACATCTTTACTGATGATCTGGATGACGGGATTGAGTCTACCTTTAGGAAATTTGCAGATGACACCAAGCTGGGGGTGCATGTTGGTCTGCTGGAGGGTAGGAGAGCTCTGCAGAGGGACCTGGACAGGCTGGATAGGTGGGATGAATCCCACGGTATGAGATTCAACAAGGCCAAGTGCCGGGTCCTGCACTTTGGCCACAACAAACCCCCTGCAGTGCTATGGGTTGGGAACAGAGTGGCTGGACAGCTGCCCATCAGAAAGAGAGTGGGGGGGTACCGAGTGACAGGAGGCTGAACATGAGCCAGCAGTGTGCCCAGGTGGCCAAGAAGGCCAATGGATCCTGGCCTGGATCAGGAACAGTGTGGCCAGCAGGAGCAGGAAAGTGATTCTGCCCCTGTACTCAGCACTGGTGAGGCCACACCTGGAGTCCTGTGTCCAGCTCTGGGCACTTCAGTTCAGGAAGGACATTGAGGTGATGGAGAGTGTCCAAAGAAGGGCGACGAGGCTGGGGAAGGGACTTGAGCACAGGCCCTATGAGGAGAGGCTGAGGGAGCTGAAGCTGTTTAGCCTGGAGAAGTGAAGGCTCAGGGGTGACCTCATCACTCTCCACAACTCCCTGAAAGGGGGTTGTAGCCAGGTGGGGGTTGGTCTCTTCTCCCAGGCAATCAGCAGTAGGACAAGAGAGCATGGCCTTAAGCTGCACCAGGGGAGGTCTAGGTTAGATATCAGAAAGAAATTCTCTACAGAGAGAGGGATCAGACATTGGAATGGGCTGCCCAGGGAGGTGATGGCATTACCATCCCTGGTGATATTTAAGAAGAGACTGGATATGGTATTGAGTACCATGGTCTAGTTGACATGGTGGTGTTGGATCATGGGTTGGACTCAATGATCTCAGAGGACATTTCCAACTTGGTTGATTCTGTAATTCTGTGAAACAAGGCAGATGATATCTCATTTTCTATTCATATAATTCATATTATTCCAATTGCACTACAGGTCTTACAAGAGTTCTATCAACTGTTGATACTTCCTTAAGGTAAAAATAGAACATATTTTCTAATCTGAATTGACTGTTGTTGTAAGGGGCAAAAAACCAGCTTTTGGAATAAATCACAAGAGAGTGCCAAGGTGGGGCACCCTTTGTATTATAACTGTGATATAAGAATGAAATTCAAGTTTGAATGATAGTTGCAGCTGTGGTGTATCTGTGTACCAAGGCTCTGCCTGTATCCCTATTCTGTGTATTTAGTGCTCACTTCCTTCTCTCCATGTAGTTTGCACACCATGCAGGCTCAGGATGATGGGCTAACGTGAGGCAGAGGGGTTATTCATAGCCATCTTCACAGCAGAGGAACAGATCGAGTGGTAAAGGAGCTTGTGGGGTGCAGTCCTGGATCACTCCTCACCCCATGGAGCCCCATTGCGCTCAGGGTCCCTGTTAGGCACTTTTCATATGCTGAGGTGCATTATTATCCTTCTCAGTGGGAATATTTGGGATGGTCTACAGCAGGGATATCCCCAGGTTGTTCCTACATTTCTGAACAAGTCATATGGAGATTTTAAGTGCTCAGTAGAAACTGTCTGTGCTTATGCAGATAGGGTCCCATAAGACAGTCTTCTGCATGAAAGTGGAAATAATCAATTGCAAAAGGTCATGTGTATGCCAGAGGAGCTGCATAGGGCCATAGCGTGAGCTGGTTTATAAAAATTGACCAGAGCCACAGTTTGGCACATATTGTTTAATTCTGCTGAAGATACGACCACATGGATGCTTGTGATGGAGTTTCTTGGACAGTAAATGGTCTGTGTATTTCAGAGCTTCAGTTTACCATATAAATATTACCCTATTAAAATGACCTTACTAAATTAATTTCTTTTTTACAGTGGTTCTGTCTGTGTGTATCTGTCCAGTACAGGAGAGATACAATAAGGCCCAGGCTGACCCCTTATTTTCCTCAGGAAATCAGTGTAAAACAGTAAGAACCTTATGATTTCTCTTCTATTTTTCTCTCTTGTGATAATTTGATTTGGTTGCAAAATGGTAACCTCTATAAAGAAAGAGCTGTCCACATGTTAAGGTGTTAGCACAGAAGTTGTTTTCAGTTGTTGTCTGCTTTATCAAATTTATCTTTGTGACCTTGAGCATATTCTTCTGTTTCTTGGATAATGGATGCTGGATAAGTACCATCAATAGAGAAGTACCTCTACAAGAGGAAGATAAATAGTACTTGAGGACTCTTTAATCTCTCAGACAAAAGCAAAATGAAATCTAGTGACTGGAGAAGTTCAAAGTATGAAAGAATGATGGAGGGTTTTTTTACTGTCTCAAATCATACAGGTGATTAACCAAAAAAAAAGTTTGTAGATACTATTTTTCTTTCTCTTTTTTCTCTTTCCTTTTTTTTCCTCCCCACCTTTTTTTTTTCCCCCAGAAAAAGCCAAGGATTATATTCTACTCTCATAACAATTCATACTACCATTTATTTAAGTATTTTAGTGAAAGACTTCTTTAATACTGGATTTTTCTAAAGCCCATGTTGTAGCCAGTGGAAACTTTCAACCACTTTCAGAGTAGTTTTGTTAAAAAATCCATCTAAAGTGACACAATGAAGTCAATTTTGCTGAAAGTAGCAAAAGACCATTTAAATCCTTTTTTCTACTTAAGTATTCCTGCTCAGCAGTTCCGGTTAGGCCTAGGTATTAACTAAACACAAGTGCCTTCCCACCGGCACTCTGTGGAGCATAACTTCAGAACTATTCTCATGCAAATTCTGCCTTTTGTAAGTTAGGAAGGGGAACTTCTGAGAATGGATCTTGATAACTCATAGGAGTGTGTATCTATGCTCGTAAAAGATACAGCACAAGCTGGTAATCTTATTCAATTTAAATAAAACCCCATACATTTCTGTTTTGTTCTGGCATAAACAAAGTAATTCAAAACAGGTGGCTTAGAATGTGAAGTATATGGATAGAATAAGATTAATATTGTATAAATGTAGATTTTGGGCATCTGAAAAACTAAATGGCCTGGCTTATGTAATCATAAACAAAATAACTGTACATGTAAGCGTTTGCCATTATTAATAAATGCATCATATCTGGTTAACTCTAATTTTCATGCAGCAAAATGTAGCAATGATAGAGATGAAGGTGGGACAGGGACAATGAATACTGTGTTGAGGCTTAGCAATTAATTTGATATATAAAGTAAAAGAGGAGAAAAGAGTGAGTTTTGCATGTTGAATATTTTCAGTTTAGGGCATAGAATTTTTCAAGAAATTAATGCAGACATTGGTTAGTGAGTAGCATGCATGAAATTCTTCTGACATCCAGAAGATGTTAGCCTAGGGTTACTAATTCAAACAGAAAAAATGCCCATAAGGAGTCACTTTATGGACATATAGATGCAAATCAGTGAAAGATATCTATATATATGCATATGGACAGGGAAGGCTGTCTAAGGCCACTGTAGTGTGAGGTGCATGGGAGGGAGACAACAGCATAGTTGAAAGGAGAGATGGCTGGCAAGACAAAACTGACCACACAAACAGTCACTGTAAGTTTGCAACTCAGTAACTTAGTTCCAATTTCTGGTCATGAAAGATTGAGAGCATTTCATAGTGGGCTATCTTTCCTTACCTTGAAATTTACTCGAGGGGAGGGAACTCTTTGTAAACCAAAAATGGTTTTTTGCATTGCCTCCCTTATGTGTTTTGATGCTCTGCAGCTTCCTCTTCCATGGCCCCTTGGATCTGATTTACTGTACTACAGTGCTGGAGTGTGGTGGGTCAAGTTCTCAGAGGCTGGGCTGGAATTTTGTGGACACAGAGGAGAAAGAAGATGCAGAGGAAAGATGTGACAGACTGTGAGTTGGCATATTCTGCAGTGAACTGTCTTTACTGAGAAGGTTTCACTCCAAGTACAATAATGAGTTTGTGGGCTGGGTATGCATTTATGTAAAATCAACTGTCATAATTCCAGAAGGTTAAAGGAGTCTTTAAGGGAGTACAAATGCAATTTATGCCCAACTAAAACCTTAGAATATGCAGGAGCTTTTAAAAATGGTATCTATATAACTGGAGAAGCTGTAATTTAATCTATGGAGTTGTGCTTTAATTGGTGAAAAAAGCAAAACAGTCTACACTTTCTGTCTGTAAGTGTTCATGACTATCTAAACAGGAGGATTTAATTGGAACTGACTATTCTGCACAAAAATAACCCTACTTTTTTGGTGCCATATGCAAAAAATCTGCAAAACCAAAAAATACTTACAGAAGAGATCTTGGAGTTTGGGACTTAGAAAATGGCCTTATTTACACCATCTTCTTTCTTGTTCTGGAGTTTTCTGTGCTATGACTGCTACAGGGTATAATCATCATCTTTCAGCTGGACAGATTTATTTGTCATTTCCTCACAACAGAAAAAACATACCTGTAAAAGATGTACCAGACTTTCTTCTGAGAAGTACACTTTTCAAAGAAGTTTTTGTGTTAGGTGATTCATAATTGTGGAGCAATTGAACAATATCATAACGAGAGCTTTATGATTGTCTCTTTCTCTTTGCCCAGTCCCTTCGGTAATGGGTGCGCTTTGGGCCAGGTTGGGCAGCAAAAAAAGAGGAGAGCTAAATATTTTGAATGTTTTCCATCTCTGCTGAAATCTCTGCAATTTATGAATAAGCCAAGCTTCTGCCTTTAATCTGAGAGCTCTCAGTCTATGGCTTTGAAAGTTTTTAATGTGTTGGGTCTGGAAAACAGCACAACAGAGTCTTGAAATCTTTCAGACTTACGCATTTTGCTGTGAGTCTGATTCAGTCAACTCTGCAACAACTTCATGTGTCATAGCTTCATGTGTCATTCAAAACAATACTGTACATGTTTTTAGAAAATTTCAAACTTTGATAATACTCCTTTTTATTAAATTCTCTATGCAGATTAATGGCAGTTTTCTTTGGGAGAAAAGGAACTCAAGGATTACATACCTTTCCCAAGTGTTTCTGCTTTCATTTAAGTCTGTATCAAAAGTTTTGTGAGAGAAAAAGTACTAGGAAAAGCTTTTGGCAGTAAGAAAACACTTTGTGATTTTTTTTTTTTTTTTTGGATGCTGTTCTCTTCTCTTATAACTGCAAGGTACATAAATAACATTTCCTCTACAGGCAGTTCAAATGGCTATTTTCTTTTATTCAGCTGCATATTTCTGAAATGCTAACTTATACAAAGCTATGCCATAGTACTAGGAAACAGTCTGTGGACCAAAGTAATACTGCGCTCTATTTGTCATTGAAGAAATTAAGTATTAACATCATTTTCTCTCATAGAATCACAGAACCACAGAATGGCCTGGATTGAATGTGACCTTAAAGATTATCTAGCACCAATTCCACCGGCGTAGATGGGGACACCATTCACTAGACTGGACTGTGCAAAACCCTATCCAATCTTGCTTAGAACATTTCCAGGAATGGCAGATCCACAGCTTCTCTGAGCAATCTGTTCCAGTGCCTCACCACTTCACAGCGAAGAATTTCTTCCTGATATTTAACCTAAAACTACTCTCTTTGTTTGAAGCCATTAGCCCTCGTCCTATCACCACATGCCCTTGTAAAAGCTCTCTGTCCTTCTTGTAGGCTCCCTTCATGTACTGGAAGTCTGCAATTAGGTCACCCTTAATGCTTCTGATTTCCAAGCTGAACAATCCCAATTCCCACAACCTTTCCTCATAGGACAGGTGTTCTGTCCCGCTAATGATGTTCGTGGGTCTTCTCTGGACTCGCTCCAACAGGTCTATGTCCTTCCTACGCTGAAGGACCCCAGAGGGGGACCCCAGAATGTTCCAGGTGGGGTCTCACCAGAACAGAGCAGAAGGGCTGAACCACCTCTCTTGCCCCGCTGGCCACACTGCTTTTGATGCAGCCCAGGATACAACTGCCTTTCTGGGCGGCAAGTGCACATTGTTGGCTTATGTCCAGTCTCTCATCCACGAGCACCCCTATGTCTTGATACTGGGAATTTCCCCTACTCAGGTGCAGCACCTTGCACCTGGTCTTCTGAATCCTCATGAGGTTCACATAGGCCCACTTCTTGAGCTTGTCTGGGTCCCTCTGGATGCCGTCCCATCATTCAGGTGTGTCAACTGCACCACTCAGCTTGGTGTCATCTGCAAATTTGCTGGGTGTGCATTCGATCCCTTTGTCTATGTCATTAATAAAGGGACAATACAGAACCCTGATGAACAGCACTTGTCAGTGATGTCCATCAGGACTTTCACCTGTTGACCATTACCCTCAATGTGACTGTCCAGCCAATTCCTCATCCACCTAACAGTCCACCAACCAAATTCTTCGTTCTCCAGTTTAGAGAGAAGAATGTTATTGAGAACTGTGTCAAAGGCTTTACAGAAATCCAGATAAAAGACACCTGTATCCCTTCCCTTGTCCACTGATGCAGTCACTCCATCACAGAAGGTCACTAGGTTGGTCAGGGAGGACTTGCCCTTGCTGAAGCCGTGCTGGCTGTCCCAAATCCCCTCCCTGTCCTCCTCCTGCCTCAGCACAGCATCTAAGAGGATCTGTTCCGTGATCTTCCCATGCACAGAGGTGAAGCTGACAGGTCAGTAGTTCTAAGGGTCCTCCTTTTTACATTTTTTGAAGATGGGTAAAGTGTTTCCCCTTTTCCAGTCACCTGGGACTTCACCTGACTGCAACAACTTTTAGATATCATGCATTTGTACAGCTGCCACCATAATCAATTCAAGTTTGAATTGTTTCCATTCATAACAAAATTCAGTATAAATTAGAATGTATTTAGCATGTATATATAGAAAAGAGCATTAAGTCTTTAGTATCAGAGCAGTGCATTTTTTGTTAGAATTTAGAGAGATGCAGGTATTTATATATCTCATTCTTAACAATGATGTGTTTTTGGAAAATAATTTTCAGTAAATTTTTTCACTGAGAGTTATACAACTTGAAACATTATATTTTATGTTTTATTTTTTTTTTATTCCACAGCAAATAAAACATTATTTCAATGTCTCACCCCAAAGAAACTCAAGAATAAAAAAATTAATTAGAAATTCTCCAAAGCAATATTATAAATTCAAAATGATTTTATCAAATACTAAACTAGTTTGGTCAGAGTTTACTGCAGAGTTTAGTAGCATCATCATAGCACTGTAGGCAGGTGTAAATTCTGATCTTAGACTACAAGGGTAAGAAGTGATTTTCAGGATATCCATCTTTAGCACAGATGACTTTCTGTTCAGGTGCCAGGTAATCATCCCTTGTCCTCTCTGAGTGCATGCATGTTTGTAAACACATCCATTCATCACCTTATGTTTATGTGAGATTAATAAGAGGTTAGGGTAGTTCCTTTATGGTAATCTCTCATGAAATATTACTTACAATAGAGTTTGACACAAAGAACAAAGGAAGTCTGTATTTGGGACTATTAATTTAAGTATAAAGAGTGAATTGAATCTAGTTTCCTTAAGAATAGCTATAGGCAATCTTTTAGTTTTAAACTGAAACTAAGAGAAACATGTAGTAACCTCTCTCTGTCTCCTCGAAATCTCAGACCCCAGGTGCAATATACACAGGATACGGAAAGAAAAATAATTTGGAATGAATAAAAAAGATGCAGTTCTTTTTGCAAGAATTTCAAGAATCATAAAGAGATTGAGTTCATCTTATTAAAATGCATTACCACAGACTTGGCAGGCTGCATCTTATTTTTGTGTCTCACTCACTCTTCAAAGCATGCTTTGTGGTGTTTGCTATTTCGTGATGAGCTGTTATATGCAGGTCTGTGGTGATAAACCCTATAAGTATTGCCTGATGGATTACAGTTTGCAAACAATTTCCCCCCTTAAAGTCCATTTGGCTTGACTAAAGATAAGACATCAGTGTCTCCGGGTATATTTTCTCCAAGATATGTTGCTATTTAATTAAATCTTTTTCAACTTCTTTCACATCTGAAATATGAGCTTCCTGGTATTAAAAAGGAGAGATAGCAGAGAGAAAAAGCATCTTCCTGTAATTACAGGGCATAAACCCTGTCAGAGAAAAGACAGAGACTTCTCATTACATCGCTTTTCCTTTCCTGCTTAACTATCTTTTTGCAGTCTTTTTCTGTCTTACTGATAGCTATCAAACATCATGGACACATTTTTTCTACCTACATAGCATTCAAGTAAAATGTGGGTCCCATAAGACATGTTTAAATGATTCAGGAGGCATGTCATGTTGAGCAAGAGATCACAGTGGGAATAAGGCATTCAATGCATGCACAATAAAGCCAAATTATTAGTCTTGCTGGACAGATGAAGGTCAACTACACAACATTTGATGCCAAACCTACTATGTGCTTGCAGTTGGGAACCAAGTGTGTGCTTAAGTGAGCCCAGGTGTGGGCTATGCTGGTATTAATGCTAGTATTAAAGACACCCTTACATGCTCATTTGAACATCCCTTTATTTGAACTTCACCCTGTTCGGCCTCCAAGACTTTTCTTTCAGTAGTAATCTGAGTGATTTTTGAAACTCAATGGCCTTTGTTTCAGTCTGATTCATGTGGGAATTGTGCACACTCTGCTGTGCACTGGTGAGGCCTCACCTTGAATATTGTGTGCAGTTTTGGGTGCCACGATATATGAAAGACATTAAGCCACTAGAGAGTGTCCAAAGGAGGGCACTGAAGATGGTGAAGGGCCTTAAAGGGAAGTCATGTGAGGAGGGGCTGAGGTCACTTGGTCTATTCAGCTCAGAGAAGAGGAGACTGAGGAGAGACCTCATTGCAGTTACAACTTCCTTGTGAGAGGAAGAGGAGGGGCAGACACTGATCTCTGTGGTGATCAGTGACAGGACCTGAGAGAATCGCCTGAAGCTGAGTCAGGGGAGATTTAGTCTGTATCTTAGAAAGAGTTTCTTCACCCAGAGGGTGTTTGAACACTGTAACAGGCTCCCCAAGGAAGTGGTCACAGGACCAGACCTGAGGGAGTTCATGAAGTGTTTGAACAACACTCTCAGGCACATGGTGTGACTGGACTCAAGGATACTTGTGGGTCCCATCCAAATTAGCATATTCTGTGGTTCTGTGATTCTATGTTCAATATTCTTGAAGTAGTTGCTGCCAAGACATATGCATGTGGGTAAAAAGACTGGAAGAAGAGATTAGTGAGGAAAGAAGAAGGATATTTCATTTGAATAAGAAATTGAATATAACATCAGTTTCCTTGCTCTGTTTTATAACTTTTTTGATGAATGGAAAAAAGTACCTCTGAAACAGATTTTTTTCTTCCAGGAGAATTAAAATCTGCAGACATTTTTTTCCTGCTTTCAAAAGTATGTTTTTAATGGGAAATTTATATTCTTGAAATACAGATTTAAATTGTAAATAGCAAATCACTATTTTGCAGACCTTTTGTTCATTCCATCTTCTGTAATGTCACATAAGCTTACAGTGATCTTCAGCAGGACCCTTTAGGAAGGTTTGCTGAAATGTTGTATAGGCTTACACGACTATGTACATATTGCCTATGCTTCAAGAAAGAGACATCTGGCTAGATGTATATATGCATTACTTCAGGGTATGAATCCATTTAAGTATCTCTTGCCATGCTTATTTTTCTTACTGACCTGTATTTTAGCTTTTTATAAATTGATTTTTCTTCCCTGAAGATGACCGTAAAATAGATTTACCAGAGATCCAGGATACCTGCTTTAGGACTGGGAAGCTGTGCTCTGTGATGAAGATCTCTGCCAGGCATCCTCACATGGGTGGGCTGGATGACTTTCCTGGCAATTCCCCGGCCATCCTACAACTCCGTAGATGCTCTTCCCAGCATGTGTGTTGGCATCTTGCTGCATGCTGCCATCATGAAGCATGCTAGCCTTTTAGGAGCATACACATTCTTTGCAAACCAGAAATCTCTGTAAAACAGAGTGAACCTGTATTGTTATTTTTCTTCATTAGTGTTGTTGCTCTGTGATCCTGTTGAAATAAGGATACCCACTGTGCTTAAAGCAGGCTGTTCTTATGTTGTAAATAAGAAAGACAAGTAAATGGGGAGAAAAATATCTCTGCAGATGGAAAGTTTTGATTCGGAGAGATTCATCCACCTGTCCAAGGCTCATGAATGAATGTCCTGATACTACTTACAGCTTGATGTCTTTTACTTGTGGTGGACACGTACTAAATCCTACAGAAGCAGTTGATTTCAGTACCCAATCAGCTAAAGCTGAATTTCTTTCTTACCAATATATAATCAGCTTCACAGTGCTACAAATATTGTATAAAAATGTACTTACACATCTATTTGTGCAGGTATACATACAGACACATATAGTGATTACAGTGAATGTTTAAAGAACCAAAATATTCCTGGTCACAGAATGGAAAATTTATCATAGTCTAAGCCTTGAAACATGACAGACTTGATATTTTCAGATGCATTTCCTAGTACTGAGAAACTTTCTCAACTCAGACGATTTTCTCCTGCCAGTCAGCTGCTAAGACACTGGATTGCTGGCTCTTTCTGACCTGTTCTTTTAGGTCTTTTCCTCTTGTCCTGTCATACTTTGACATTCATAAAAAGGAAAGTCTATGTCTAAACCAGTGATTATACATAAAAAAGGAATCATGACCTGTCAAGAAAATGACATTTTCTTTTCCATATCCCATTTTATGTATGAAAGGTTTTTTTCAGGCCTATTTCACATGTTAGTTTCTTTACTTTATTGAATGATATTTTGCACTTAGTGGTTTTCAATTGAAGGATTGTATAACAGTTTGGAAGCATATAGAAATTCATAATACCTGTTATGTAACATATGAGAGAAATGGGTTAGAAATAATTTAAGCCAAGAGCAGGGGCAAATTGCCAAGTATTTTGTTCAGTAGCAGAAGGGACTTGATAGAAGGGTATTCAGAAATGCATGAGCTGTTTTTGACAGAAGAATTCAAGCAACTGGTTTGAAGCATCCAGATCTGAGTAATGAATGTGTTATCCTGACACCTTTCCTTCCTGTCCCCTCCTGTGCATCCCTCATGTGCACCTTAATCTCTCAGAACGAGAAATGGATGATTCCTGACCTTTCCAAGCTCCCTTGTACTTCCTAGGTTGTTGATATGAGGCAAGAGGGTCAAGCACCCATCCCACAGTTTGAATAATAGTGTCAGTTAATGTGAAGTGGTTCTATCAGAGCCAGGTATTTCACCGTCCTTTGTGAATTAAAAAGAAAAAAAAAAAAGGCGAATTTTCCTTTCTCTCTTTCCATCTAACAGCTAAAACTTTGACTATGCATCAACAATGGCTTTGTGAGCCTGTTAAAACTGTTCAGTTACAAGGTAAACACAAGGGCTATGTTTATTCTGAGCTACCATTTGTGCATGGCTCAATGGCATTCACAGATGTAACTTCCTATAGGAAACTGGACCCTGCAAGAGGAAAAAAATGGGTAAACTCAAATGGCTGGTTGATGAATTTTCAGATTTGTTCACGGATCTTAAGAGTCTTAAGCAGAGGCCAGGACAGTCTCCCAGTGGCACAGTAGAAAATAGTAGTGAACCAGCTTGGTGTGCTGTATAGCCCTTGATGTTGACTCTATATTCAACTAGAACAACTGAGGTCTCATCCAGATTTTTGCCCTATTGATTATAATGCCAGTGATGACATTAAAACAAGGACAACATGTACAGACACTACTATATTTTAAAAATTCTTTTGCTATAAACACCTACAGAAATACATAAATAATTTTCTTAATATCAGCATATCTTCTGTGCTTTTGTCCTGCTCACTCAGGGTTCTGGTTAATAATACTGTATAAATACAAGACTGTGATTCTTTGATATTGAAAGGATGTTATGGCTTTCTTTCACTGGATTTTTTTTTTCAGGGTCTTAATTACAGTAAATTAGAATAATTACAGTGAAATGATATGAACCCTACAACTCCCTATGGTTTTATGCTGCTTTTCAGAATGATAATGAATATTAATGTAAATCATTAATATGTTCTTACTACCTTTTACTTCTTGTAGACAACTTTCCTTGTCACAATTTTGCTCCAGATAGAATCCTGTGCATCCATTACTAAGAACAATATAATGTAGTATGCCAGCTGAGCAAAGAAAATTAAGCTTTTGGTGAACCATATTACAGATAAAAATTAGCAATGGGCAATTTCCTAATAATGGGTATCTATGATAGCATAAAATGAATTATGTTTCTGTAAAACCTCTCACACATAAATGTATAGTTTTTTACTCACAGATTAATAAACCAAAATAAACTAAAGTGAAATGCAGTGTGCTCAAAGTATAATGACCATACAAGGGACCTACACACTGCAAGAATTGTAATAGGAGCTGATCTTTTCTGTCCCTTTTCTGTTTTTTTTTTTTTTTTTTTTCCCCCAGAGCACTTCAGTAACAGTCCCTTAAATTCATAGAGATGTACCTATGCCAGGGGAACTTTAATGGCCTTTCTCAGATGCTATAAAAAATTGCAGGAACACAGTGCCAAATTCTTATATGCTGACCATTAAACTGTGGCTGAGTCCTA
This sequence comes from Empidonax traillii, assembly GCF_003031625.1. NCBI lineage: Eukaryota > Metazoa > Chordata > Aves > Passeriformes > Tyrannidae > Empidonax > Empidonax traillii. The sequence goes on from NW_020955444.1 coordinate 59,016, forward strand.
ACTGAAGTATCTCAGAAATGGCTAGGCCATGTAATTTGGTTACAACCTCATAAGAAGAAATTGAAAAAAAAAAAAAAAAAGATACGATATGCCAAAAATTTTCATTTTCATGCCTTATCATGAATACAACAGCAAGAAGATATCCAAAGTTAAAATCTGATGACCTGTTTAAATCTAGCTATAAATCTAGTTTTGAACCCATGCCATAAGCTTTGCTGCCAGGTAAATCACTGTAGGTTCCAAAACTAGACAATCACATGATAGTGAAAACGTCTGATGAAATAAGGAAATGAGGGGAAATAGAAGCTGAACTTCTTTGTAGAATAAACCTGTCACTAACTGACTGGGCTTAGCAACAAATGCCATTTGAACCCATACTATCTTATACTGAGTATGGCACCACTCTTTCAGACATCTGTTATTTGGACTGCTCTGGAAGAAACATGTGAATGAATAGATGATCACTGTATCATATCACCATAGATATGTTTTGTTATTTTCTGTGCAAGAGAAAAAAAATCCTAAATTTAAGCTGGAATGTAAATAAGACTGTTTTAGTCTTCTGTATCTACATTCGATATCGTACCGATGGGAGCCTATTCAACCTAAGGCGACTGAAGGCCCACAGTAAGACCTTAAACCATCTTGTCATGAGCTGCTTTACGCTGATGATGCCGCCCTCATCACCCACACAGAAGTAGCTCTGCAGCATTTAACATCCTGCTTTGCAGAGGCTGCTGAGCATTTTGGGCTGGAAGTCAGCTTGAAGAAAACAGAAGTTTTATACCAGCCTGCACCTCAAGAAGTCTCCCATCATCCCCATATCCCCATTGGTGAAACAGAGCTCAAATCAGTCCAACAGTTTAATTACCTGGAAAGCATCATCTCCTCAGACGGTAAGATTGATGCTGAAATAGACAACAGGTTAGCAAAGGCATACAGAGCTTTTGGTAAACTCCATAAAAGAGTGTGGCAAAACAAACACCTGAAGAAAAGTACAAAGATCAGTGTTTACAGAGCCATTGTACTGTCTACTCTTTTATATGGTCCTGAATCATGGGTCATTTACCGGCACCACTTGCGTCTCTTAGAACGCTTCCATCAGCGCTGCCTCCGTACAATCCTTAACATCCACCGGACTGACTATGTGTCCAACACATCTGTCCTTGAACAGGCAGCAGTCCCAAGCATTGAGGCCATGCTGCTGAGAACTCAGCTGCGCTGGGCAGGGCACGTCTCCAGGATGCAGGACCACCATCTCCCTAAGATCGTGCTCTATGGGGAACTTGCCACTGGCTGCCGCAAGAGAGGAGGCCCGAAGAGGAGATACAAGGACTGCCTGAAACAATCCCTCAGCCTTGGCCATATCGATCACGTCCATTGGTCTACCCTGGCCTCCAGTCGGGAGGCCTGGAGGCACACCATCTATAACGCTGCTGCTGCTTTTGAGAACACACGCAGGATCACTCTTGAGGAGAAAAGACAACACAGAAAGAATTGCGTCTCATCGATGTCACCTGGGGAGTCTTTCTGCTGTGCCTTCTGCAACCAGACTTGGTCTATCTCGCATTGGCCTTTTTAGCCATCTGAGCGCTTGTAGCAAGTGTGGGTAGAGCCCTTCTCAAATCTTCGTTCGCAAAGCCTAGCCATGAGTCTTCTGTCATAGATTAATTTGGACTTTCTTTGGATTTGTGATAACATTTGTTAACTCAGTTGACATAACATTTTGTTGGAAAGCTCATGGACTTCATGTACAATCTTGCCAAAAAGTAGGAAGAGATCAATGGATTTGCAAAGTTAAAATAGTTTATCCTTTGCATGTTGGATAATGTGAGAGGTCTCTCTTTTTACTACGTGAAATATTGCTGGAAATGCAATCAGATGAAAGAGCAAACGCATTTCAATTGGGAAGTGGGGAACGGAAGGTTTAACCTTCCATACAGAGTTGGTTTCTGAGCCAACGTCCAGGAGGCTGTGGGCTCTAACATGGCATTTTTAGAACAATGAGAAACTTTACAAGCTCTGTGGAGTACAGCAATGGAGATTTGTAGATTGGGTTTGTGTTTTTGAACAGCTGCCTGTTATGCTTTGACTTCAGATAGTAAATGCTATCATGGCAGAAGATCCAAGAAAAAATGGCAAAGGTTGGTCTACTCTAAATTTAGTTTGTGACTACTTGAACCGGGATTTTGAGACATTTGTGTTAACTGTTCTCAGGGCTCTTGTCAGTCAGGAGCTAATAAAGGTATATAGAACTGTGTCCTCCAATGAGAAATCTCAGTATGGCAGTTCAAATCAATTTTGAGGCCATCTAAAGAGCATATGGATGCTTTATGTGCTATAGCAGATGGTAATTATGATTGGCATCACTCTTGCCCTTTAAACAACATCAAAACAACGACTGCTCTCCTTATCCCCTGCTCATTCACAGAACATCTGTTCCAATAAAATATGCTGTTGCTTCAGTTACAATGGCTAGTTTTATCATAATAGACTACCTTCTATTAGTCAAGTGGTGTTACAACTCTTAAAGAAAAGAGTTTCTAGACATAAAACTACCATCCATGTAATGGTTACTCACCTTTTTAAATGAGCCTAAATCTCACTATATATTTTTGGTATCAGTCTTCAGACCTCACTACCTGAAGGTACAGCTGAGCATGGGAAGGCTGAAAACGTGCAAAACATGAGTTCAAAGAAGGTACCAAATTCTAGAAGTCCTGCAATAAAGTACCTTTGGCCTCAATTTATGCTCAAGGATAAAGTGAGCTTGAAAAGCTCAAAAAGAATAGGAAGGACATTGGCATGGGCAATGCAGTGTTCCACCACTGCATATATCTCTTGGTAACCACAAGTCTTGAGGAGATGAGATGTGCACACTTTTTCTCACTTGTGTGAGTTTTAGTTATATACCATTGTGACATTAGATTAAGTATAGATAATCATTAATGGATAAGCAGCAGTGCCAGTGGATATTTTCTAGAAGCAGTAGGTTTGGGGCATGAATGCTGATGTTACACATACATACATGCTGTACTTTTAATCCTGCCTGTTTAGGCTGGGCACTAGTGTCTAGGCTGTCTTTTGTAAAGGTTGCCTGGGTCTCATCAGGATGAGAGAGATCTGATGCAGGAAGGCATGCAAAACCAATGCAACAAAAAATCCATGTGCTCAGACATTCGCTTCTGCTGAGAATTGCTATCCAGCGAGTGCATGTGACATGGTAAGAGGAGGTTATGCTATTTCCTGAGGCTTTGTTTCTGTCTCTCTTTACTTCCAAAGCTGCCTATGTACCCCTTGGTGTACAAAATGATCACAGTTATGAGTAATTCCATATTGCCAGATAACTGGTGTTCCTGACCATTTATATCTTATAACCCATTTTGATCCTTAGCCAATACTGTTTTGAGATGCCCTACTGTGCAGTGTTTGTAAACCCTGAGTAGGTCTATAAGTATTGATGTCTGCTCAGATATAAGAATTACTTGGGCAATGCTCTTTCCTGAGCTCCTGATTTTGTCTTCTGATGGATGAAAAGGAGAATTTAAAACTGAATTCTATTTTGCTGCAGAGAACAATATGCCATGAAGAGATATTATCGGTTCTGACTTGTGTGCTCGCTGCCTGAAGTGTGATTGATCACCAGGAAATCAAGGTATCATCCCCATATTTTCTCAGATGCGATGCCTAAGAAATACCTAGATTAAAACACCAGCCCCCACCCTGCCCCGACTTCTCCATCCCCCCTTAGCCTTTTCTGTAAGTGTTCATGATTAAAGAATGTAAGTTTAAGCAGATCAGTGACAAAACTGTGTAACAGCAAATGCGAAGATTACCTGTGCCAAAAAAACCCAACCCAAAACCCAAAGCAAAATCCCCAAACCAAAACAACAGCAGTGTTTGTCTAAATTTCCCAGATGAAAAGGGACATGGTCTGGGTTTGGATCAGGGTCTGGAAAGGCACTACTTCAGTCAGTATGTACCTGTCCATTTGTGTAAGTGTGGCCACTGAAGTACAAGCTGCTGAAAGCTGGAGCTGGTTTTGCAAAGGTAGGGTATTTCCCAGGGGCATTTCCCAGGGGTGTTCCTGAAATCCTTAGCCAAAATTTTAACTCTTAGCTTAAGGCTGAGGTAAATCTGAGCCAGAACTCATTGCTTGTAGGTATTTGGTTGTTTTGTGACCCTGGATGCTATTAAAGGCAATGGTTCACACAGGAGCTATTAATCTTCTGCCTCGTGGAGCATATTCTTCCAAGCCCTTCTGTAAATCCATATCATCAGTTAATTCTTAAGCCTTTAGTCTTTTTATATTCTAGGTACAGAAACCTATTACTTATATATTATTTTTAGCTCTACCTTTGTAATAGGTCTTATCCTTCAGTAATTAGTCTCCATTGTAAATATTATTATTATTGTTATTATTATTATTTCCATGGCTACAGCTACACTAGTCAGATTTTTTGTTTGTTTTTTGTTTTAATTAAGTAATTATTAATTTCATGTAAAGATTTTTTTTTTCATTAAACGAGTGTAGTTATATTTAATCAGCTGTGTATAATTGTAGATGTTAATTAAATTCACACCACCTTTAGGCCTCTGAGATGTTGTACAGATTAGGAAATCAGACAGTGGTCTCTAGGTAGACCAAAACTTGTATCATCCTGGCTAAGAAGAAACCAGACAAAGGCATGAGAAGTCAGAACTTTTTCTATTATTTCAAGGAATCACAGAGCATGCTGAGTTAAAAGAGACCACAAGGGTCATTGAGTCCAACTCTTAGCTTTGCACAGGACCATCCCCAAGAGTCACACCATGTGCATGAGAGTATCATCTAAACACTTGAACTCTGTCAGGCCTGCTGCTGTGATCACTTCCCTGGGGAGCCTGTTCCAGTGTCCAGTCACCCTATAGGTGAAGAACCTCTTTCTAATATCCAATCTAAACCTCCCCTGACTCAGCATCAGGCCATTCCCTTGGGTTCTGTCACTTGTCACCACAGATAAAGAACCACTGTCTACCCTTCCTCTTCCCCTCACAGGGAAGTTGTAACCACAGTGAGGTCTCCCCTCAGCCTTCTTTTTCACAGGATGAACAGATCAAATAACTCAGTCATCTCTCAAGGCCCTTTGCTTTCTGACAGCTAGTATCTTTCTTATATTGTGGCACTCAAATCTGCACACAATACTCAAGGTGAGGCCACTCCAATGCAGAGCAGAGTGGGACAATACCCTCCCTCAACTGTCTAGTGATGCTTTGCCTGTTGTCCCCCAGGACAGGGTTGGCCCTCCTGGCTGCCAGGGCACTGCTGACTCACATTCAACCTGCCATCCACCAGGACTCCCTTTCCTGGCACTGCTTTCCAGCATCTCATTCCCCAGTCTGTAAGAACAGCAAGGCTTGTCCCATTTGAGGGCACTTTATAGCAAAGCCCAGGAGGCATTTGTGGGATGTGAGAGTCTGACCTGTCAGACCATGATATGACAAAACCAGGCAGTGCCTGCTCCTGGAGCCTGAACACCTTTGAGACAAGGAGCAGAACAGCATAATGCTTAAAGGGCTGTCTTCTTCTCCTGGTGCTTGGGGGGACCCATGGGCTTGAGCATTGAGGAAAAAAAAGAAGTCACTTCCACAGACAAAAAAAGGCTTCCTAATGTTGCAATATGGATAAAAATGCTGAGTAAGAAAGGAGACATGTCTTTATATTTAACAGAACCGTGAGTACTCTGGGAGCTTGAGTCAGTTAGTGAGTGCAGGACTGTACATTATCACAGAAAGAGTTATTTGTGACCAAAGAGGGGTGAGGAAGGAAGCATCTCCTGTATCACACATTTTCTTTTGCCATCTCTCTTGCAGTCTGCAATAGCATGGCCAAAAAAATGCACCTTTGAGCCCCCAGATGCTGCAAATTTTTCCCACTGCATTCATGAAAGCTGGCAGGAAGCATGTTCTCATGCCTACATTGAAGCAAAATAATACCACCACATATTCCTGTAAATAAGAACAAACAAAAAGAATTCTCTCCAACAAGAAGTTGAAACTCAGACTTGTAATAACAAAACCAACTCAGGCATATGGAAAGCATTAAACATAGCAGTTTCAGTGATTGTGAAAGATGGAATCAAGTGGTTTAGGTCAATGGGAGTAATCAGTTGACAAAAGACAGATGTCGTGATAATGCCATTTAAATCCTCACATTTCCTTGGTACATATTCAGATGTAGACAAGGTGTAGACCATGAATACAGACATTGATGGCTTGCCAGAGGTATGGCACAGAGAATAAGCAATAAGAAAGCAGAAGGCTAATGCTAAGAAAGGGTTTTTTAACACCTATTGTTCACTGTGATCTTTTTTTATAAAGACAAAGGTTTTAAGGGGAAATTTTAGTTTCTATCATCTGATATATTTCAGTTGTTTATGGAAAACGTGAACCAAAGAGTGAAATGCCAGGCACAATGACAGATATGGAGTGTTCATCCATGTCATACTGTTCAGTACGACTTTTACACAGGACAGCTTTCCCAGACAGCTCTCATTCCTCACCTCTGCTCCCCACCCTGTGCATTTTCTCAGATTTTAATAACTAAGTTAAAAAAAGGAGAATTCTCTGGTTCCCTAGACTACTGTAATTTTTACCAGGAGAATAGAACAGAAAAAACTTAGACCCTGGAAGGCAGACAACTCAGCCAGAAGAAAGGCATCTTAAAACCTCATTTTCCTTGCATAAAGTTCAGATAGATACTTGTTTGGAGCTTCTCCTGTGTTTCCCATACTCAGATTTCTGTGATTCTCAACATGTTCATCCTGCACTCAGCTGTGATTTTTTCTCATTGACAGATTTCTGTGTTTCAGTGGTTAGAAATTCACTTTTTAGGAAAAGAGATAAACTTTTGGCAGCAAACTCACTCATGGTTTATTTTAAAGGAGATCAATAACACTACATAGAATTAGAAAGCAGTTGTTCTTTAAGATTGTTTTATTATGTATGGTTTTGCTCCCCAGGGAAAAAAAAAGTGAGGTTGGAATCACTATTTCCAATCACACTCCCAAATCACTACCTTTTTGAGAAGTGTTTTACAATCTGTACTCTATCTATACTCTGTGGAGCTACATAGAAAATGCTGTATTGAGAGTAAAATATGGTCTGTGAAGAAAGCCCAAACAAAATAAATCCTCCTGTAGTAACTCATATCATAATGCACTTCTGTTTCACTCAGTCACACATGGTCAGGTAGAGTTATTAGATTCTTATTTCTTTAACTTTTCATATATTACTACAAGATCCTCCACGAAAAACCCTGGATTACTCATTGTCCTGTACTCTATCTGTTTAAGCAAGTCTCTGTCCATGTTGATAAGGGAAAGACCATGTGTCTGGTTAAAGCACTCAAATAACCCTTCTCTGATTTTGAGTTCTTATAACTTTTGCCACCCTTGATAAAACTGAAGGTATGCCATTGCTCTATAAAATTAGGCTGTTTTTTTCAGAATTTTCCTTGTCTGTCGACATTTTAAGTTGTATTTTAATGCTGTAAGCATAACTTTGTGTCAGAATCTACACTTCTCTGAGCAGTCATATAAATATTCTAAAAGCACATATAAATACATTTATATTATTGTATTTTCTCTTATACCAGCTCTAATGACATTTTTTATGCTTAAAAATGGATATAGAAGAAGCATAGAATAGTATAGAAGAATACAAAGCTCACAAAGTTCTAAATCTAGACTCCTAATAATTTGTGACATGTTACTGGCTTGGTGATTAATTATACCAAGACTGTTCTTCTTTCAGAAATGTAAGTCCATGTGCTGATTTATAGCTTCTATAGGTGGTCAGTCTTTGCCTTCTGATTGTGTCTTGACCATATATTACAAGAGTGACTGCTTCCTCCCCAGATTCCCAACACGTTTCAGAAATTTCAGTGTAAAAGCAGCTGTTGGGAAAATTTCATAATAAACCTTTCAATCATATTTTACATATTTTCTGCATCCTCAGAATGACTTATGTTGTTCTGAGACCTTAAGCACAATGAATCTGATGAGCATTCTATCTAATAACTAAAATATTATCATCTATCTAGAAACTGCTGAAAATATTCTACTGGAAGCATGCTGCATTCCATCTTTTTTTTTTTAACCCACATAATTCTGGTGATGGTAAGAGTACTACTTTTGCACCAGACATATTAAAAATATAAGAATAATAAAATAGAATAATTCTGAATACTTGACCTAATTTCTTTTAAGGTGAGCTTAAAGGATAAAAAAAAAATTAACTTTATTTCAGTAGACAAATATGAGCCTTTGTGTCCCTATCTTATTTCAGTGGAAAAGTGTGTTGTTTCCTGTTTGTCTTTGAGGGCAGACGTTCCTCTCCAAAGTTGGAATCATGCCTCTGAATGCACCCTAATGAATGAGCTTTACTGCAAGCATTTATCACCATGCTATCTGAATCTTTCACCAATACTAATTAATCTATCCATTATTTATGGATTATGTTGAGACCTCCAAAGATTGAAAGCAAAAGCTCAAATGTCCTTGCTCCACTCTCTTCCATAATGATGAATCTAGCCTAGTAGGGAACTAAGAGGTCAGATTATAAAACCGTGAGACTTTTTATTTCTGCAGAAAGCGCACGAGACACTAAGTCATACTGTCCCTACTACTCTGGAAAGTGACAATGAAGGGTAGTGGGCAGAGCAGAAGAAGTGACAGGAATTTGGGGTACACAGGAAATCAGGAAACACACATCAGTTGGATAAGAATATATGCAGTGGAAAAGGGGCAAGCTTAATTTTTGTGTTTATGCTTGGTAGGTTTACACTTTCACAATGAAGGGAAGAACCTCTTATAAACAGATGTGTGTGTTCCCATCCCACAGACGCTCTTCTCCAACTTCTTGCTGGAAAAATATCATAACCTTCGAAGATATTTTTTTTTCAGAAGATCTGTTGATGTTTAACCGAGGAGATTTAAAGACTAAGAAACTGGAGTGCACTCCTTTAGCAAAGGACGTGCAGGTGCTATTCTCTTTTCTTGGTTTGTTTTGATGCATCTCATGCAACATGTAAATGACCCACTTGTTCTAACAAATTTTATTCTCACAGACATTTTAATAAAAATCTGTATTTCTAGGAAAAAAACAGTGTAAACAAACTCCATTTTGTGTCTCCATTTTCTAAGAAAAAATTGTCAAACATTTCCAGAACAACTGTATTAAAGAGAATCTGGAAGTTTAAGTACCTAAATACCATCCTGTCCACAATGTTGTGTTTTTCCAGAAGAAAAACAAGGAGAAAATTAAACTGACCAGACTATATGGAACCACTAGTCTAGATCCACTCAGCTGCTTTTTATTTTATATCCTAGCATGACTGCATTTCTAGTGCACCATCTGGTCCTTCAGAAACTGAGATCTCTTTTTTATGCTGTACCTGTGAACTCAATTCAATCATGTTTCGACCACTAACTGTGATAGGAACACAAATGCTTGTCCTCAAACTCATATCGTGTCATTTCCTTTTTAACTTTTTTTTATTATTTCAGAATACCTTTTTACAATGTGTGTCTTAAAGCTCATAGGCCATGCAGGGAATTTTTTTCTGACTGAGAAGCAAGTATAAAACTGATGTTTCAGAAATACTAAAACAGTGCAGTTTAAGTGTTTTTGACATTGGAGAACACTGTCACAGAGTCACAGAACCACATAAACAGTAAGACTGGAAGGGACCACTGTGGTTCATCTGATCCAACCCCCCTGCTCAAGCAGGGTCATCACACAACACATGGCACAGAATTGTGTACAGACAGTTCTTGAATGTCTCCAGGGAGGAAAACTCCACAAACTCTCTGGGCAATTTGTTCCAGTGCACAGTCACCCACACAGTAATGAAGTTCTTCCTCATATTCAGGTGGAACTTACAGTGCATCAGTTTCTGCCTATTGCCTCTTTTCCTATTGCTTGGGACCACTACGAAGAGCCTGGCTCTATCCTCCTGACACCCTCCCTACAGACACTTTCAGGCACTGATGACCCTTTCTTCATAAGTGAGATGCCCTGGTCCCCTATTAGCTTTATTGCCCACGACTGGATCTTCAGGAGCTCCAGAGTTGAGGATCCCAGAACAGGATCACAGCACTCCAGATGTCCTTCACCAGAGTGGAACAGAGGAGCAGGATCACCCTCCTCCTCTTGCAGTCCTCCTCCTAAGGCACCCAAGGGTACTGTTGGCCTTCTTGGCCACAAGAAAACGCTACTGGCTCATAGACAGCTTGTTGTCCACCAGGACACCCAAGTCCTTCTCTGCAAAGCTGATTTCCAGCAGGTCAGCCTACAGCCTATACTATTGTTTCCCAGGTGCAGAACACTGCATTTGCCTTGGCTGAATTTCAGAACCTTCTTCTCTCCTGTCAGCCCATCATCATTGTTGGTGCAACCATTAAAATGCAACCATCACAGCTAAAGTGTAACTGTTGATGGTATCATGTTTGTTTTACTTGCTCTACTTTGTTCTCCCTAATAGTGAACAAATGTATCTGTCTTTAATCAGCTTAGATTCTTGCTGAAAATTACACTGTTGTTGAAAAAAACCCAACTAATAAGCACGCAAGGAATCGTATTATTTTACAGACTTCATATAGACACAAACTGAAAAGTGTTTGTGGAGTAGCCATTACTAACTCCCAGGGTTTTTTCTCAAACTTTCAGAGATTAGATTTCTTCCTGGCAGATGAACAAAAGTAGGTATTAACAATTCATAGCACCTACCTTTATTTTTCTCAGTAGCTCCTCTATTCATACTTAACATGCAGAGGGTATATATTGTCTGCAGAGCAAAGCCAACATTAGAGGGAAACAATGTCATCCTATACAATTGTTCTTCTTCAAAATGGTGCTATTACAGGTCCTATTACAGCTAGTGGTTGTGGTATTTTTGTCTTTGTGTTATCTGAGATCACTTTCTTTTCATGTCAGTTGCAATGTGTTACGATGGGTATAGAAAATATTTTAATAAGAATAACATTTTATAGGCAGCTTTGGGGACAGAAGAACAGTGCTGGCTTTTTGTTCATTGTAATGTCAGTTCTCTTGAATTCCTGACTGGCCAATTATTCCAGCTCTGCTGGAAAGCAGAGCAGGTGTTAGGGTAAAACTTGAGAAGTTATGTCCCCATCTGTCTGTAGTTCTCCATGGTGCCCTGAGGCTACACCGTCCCTTCATATCTGCTCCTTACTTACTCAGTGAGGACCAGTAAATGAATAAAACTCAGAGCATAAATAAGAACATAAGAAAGTTGAAAATATACTTTATATTCATAGCTGCTATGGACTCAGGTACTTTCTCCAAAGTCAAAGAAAAAATAGCTATTCCTGTGAATAGAATACCTGATGCTATCTATGTATCTCCTCTTTTACTCAGACTTGTGTGTTTTCTTATATATCTGGGAAGAAAACCAAAACAAACCAAAACAATCAAAAAAACCTCCTAAACTTTAAAATTCTAACTTTTTGCTTTTCAGAGAATATGGTTTTTGGTGGCAAGTCTGAGAAATTCAGCAAATTCTCTTTCATTTCAATATTTGCAAGAGGGCGATTCTTACTCTTAAAAGATGTGTCAGTCTCGTCCTACCCCTTTTCTGGAAGATTTTGCAGTATACAGATTCATAGAATAACAGAAGTGCTTAGGCTGGAAAAGGCCTGTAAGAACACTGAGCTCAACCTGTGAAGGAAACTTCCCAGTCTGACCACTTAGATCCAGTCTGGCAGTCACAATCCCACCACCAGATTGTCTTGTTTTGCCTTTCATGTTTTAGCTGTATTAGGCCAGAAGCTACATATTTACTTTTTCTAATCTCAGGCTTTGAATAAGTTTAAGTCTTGGGACAGTTACCAAGTGGATTATGTGTTACTGGGGATTTTGAGGAGAAATTTTCTGCAAAACAAAACCTGTGGGATATCTTACTTCTACAGCAAAGTTAAAAAAACACACAAGCAAGAATTTTACCATAGATTATGCACGTGGCGTAATTTCCTATCAGAAAAGAAGGAATCTAATATGTTAGCATGTGCAATACACAATACATGTTTCCAAGCTGAATGTTTTGCACAAGAAAAGGGATCATTTTAATTATACTGTTTTGCTCTGACCATCAAGACGTTCTCTTGAGTTTAAAATTAAACTGAGCCAGAAGATGGTTTTTCGTCTTAAATTAAAAATAAATAAACAGATAAATAACTAACTAAATAATTGTTCTCTTCTATATAATTAACAAATACCTTTAATGACCTTCTAAGGATATTTCAGTCTTTAGGCCTAAGAAAGTTTCAAACTACAAAATTCAATCTGAACAAATCAGACCATGAAAAAATTGCAGTGTTAATTACTGATGACTTAGGAAAGTGAGCACTTTAAAATCTTATTTAACAAAAGAAGCCTATATGCTTAAGAAAGTTAAGTTTAACAGAAAATGAAGCCTCAACCAGAGAAAGCAAAACCTGACCATCCTAATTTTACAGTAAAGGAAGTCTATAAAGACTAGTAGTTCATTAATGAGCTACTGGCCAGGGAAAAACTGAAATACCTGGTGGAAAAAAAACTGATTTGGTGATCACTTTTGTGAGAAAAGAAAAAAATCCTGTTATGTGAACAGCCTCCTAAGTGAAAACAATATCTTCAGTCTTTCAAGATCACCTTCACATCCTGGAAAGCCCCTGAGTTTGGCTTGGAGAAGATGGCAATTAAGATGTGAATTAGGTGCATGGGTGTGCCCATGCTGATTAGCAGTCATATTTGAACTGAAAAAAGAAATAAAAGAAGTTTTTATTCTTACTAGTAGTGATTGAAAAGTGTCCCATGGGACATGCAGCTATAGATCAGCCAAGGTCCTACAAGGGACCAGGGCAGACGTGCCCGAGGCAGAAATGTGAAAACCAAGTTACTCTGGTGCCCTGATATGTAAAAACTGGTGTGTGTGGTGAGAACCTGCTCATGCTTAGTGGGAGCTGAGGCACGGGAATCAGAGCTGAAGTGAAGAGCTTGTTCAGTAACTGAACAAGGTGAGCAAAACTTGGGATGGACAATGATGGGAGAACGTCGAGCACAAATCCACCAATACTGAAGTAATCTCCTTCATGGGCCTAACATTGGCAGGAAAAGGTATTACTTTGGGTTGTGTAGCAAAACTGGAGGAAATAGGGAAAAGGCAAATAGGAATACGCTGTTGGGAGGAGCTTGGAGGAAGACCAAGGGTGGAAGGATGGCAAAAAGTTCCCTACTCAGAAAGAGTAAGGAATAAATTTTAAAACTATGATGGAAAAGAAGTAAAAGAATGGATCCTTAACTGGCAGGAGCATGGATGCCAACAGACAGCAGTGATGTTGACTTGCTTGCCCAAGCTCATCAGAATTCTGAAAGGTCATCCTGCCCTACAGAAATGCTGTCCAGACTTGGTGTAGAAGGGAAATAGATTTGCACTTGGACACTCAAAGATCTGTAATTCAGTAGTGCTCAGGTATGTGATTCATTAGACTTAAGAGCTGTAATTAATAACTTTATAGTCAAGCATAATAGTCTGCCTTATTATACAGTTGTTATGATTGCCAAGATAATGTATTCTTTTGCTTCTCTACCAATTTCCTCATGGTTTGCTCATTAATCAATAAACTTCTTAATCGGTTGGCATCAATTGCAGTGCAGCCTCTGATTTAGCTGTGGCAGTGTGATACTGTGGCTGCAAAGTAGTGTTGGAAAGGATGTAGTCATTCAAAGGCTAAATGTGTGTCACCCTGGGGGATCATACATGTCTCACAGAGCAAACTTCTTCTGATGTGGTCCACCTTCACTGTGGTACTTCCCACTTGTTTTCCGCAGTAAGGGGCAAGTATAACCTCATTTATATATACAAGCAGAGCAAGACCAAGCCTAATCTCACTGCTTTAAAAATTTGTGCTGCTCTTAAAATGAAGATGTCTTTTTGCCATGAGCAAGCTTCAGCTAATGATGCATTTGGGAGTGAACGTAAGCTGTCATGCAAGGCAACACACAAACAAAACCCCAGTCATTTCTTGTTCCTCAGGCAACATTTAGCAGCATTTCATTCAGCATCAGATGTTACATTATTCTAGGGACTCTTTATCAGCTGCTGTAATGATGATTGTCCCATGGACATTCATAATAGAGGCTAGAGAGGAAAACTGTTGGGACATGAAGTGGCTCTATTGACTTCATCTGGCTTATTCTCATTTGTGTTAGACTAGAGATGACCTGTTCTGTCTTTACACATTTTCTTACATTCCTTACAGTCTCAATTATGCTGCCTCTAAGTTAAAATTATGCCACAAATACAAAATTGTGGTATCTGTGTTAAATGTTTCAGTTAGGTTTTATTTTTCTGCTTTTAAAGACCTTTTTTTTTAAAAAAAAAGAGGATTAATTTCACATATTTTAAAAAATATAATCTTCTAAAGACTTCAATATAGTCTTAAAGACTTACAATTTTTAAGATATTTATAAAATATGACACAATGACAAGGAAGAGAGGTTCATGAGAATTACCCGAACAAGAAGCACAACTTTAATGTAGGTTGGCTACCCATAATTTTCTTTCTACTTGATGGTCTTTGGATTACAGTGTTAGGATTCTTAACTTGCTGCATGAAGAATCTCCTTTTAATATTATTTACGTTGAAATTAATAAATAAATGCATATACAATGTTGACTTTAATACATGCTTTTCCCTTTCTCTTGGGTGCTGTTAGCGACTTGCATGCAGTTGGGAAAAAAGCACCACTGTCTGAAAAAGTGCATTTTTAGCAGGAGCACTCTTTGGAAAGCACATGTAAACTCAGATTTATATATTCCTCCAGCCTCTGCTGTTTGGAGTTTTTAGATACCTTGATTTCTCATAGTCTGTAATCCAGCCACACCTCATCGCAAAGATTTACAGCCAAACTTTGTGTCAATCCTTTGATACAAGTTCATGGCACACTGACAGAAGTATTAAGTTTATACATGTCTTTTTACGGGCAATGAAGTTAAAAGATCTGAACTGAGAGTCACAATAATTAGTCAATAAAAACGTGAGCACCTGGTACAAAAAGTGAAATATGAAATATGTGTCTGTATACATGTATACTTACTCAAAGAGACTTAATCAGAGACTTTGTGACTTCATTTCTAACTATAGATCATGTAGCAGTGGCTGGTAGAGAATGCTTATCACTAGATCATGTGAACAGTAAAAAGACATAAAGAATCTCGTCACATGCATTGTCACAAAGTTGTGTAAACTTTTGGAAGTATTTTTCCTATTTCTGTATCCAAAAGAACAGATTTTTGTGAAACAGAAGAAAAAAATTGCTCACATTTAAAAATTTTTTTAGAGAAGTTGTGACTTATCATCATCCTTGAACAATGTGTCTGTTTTTCACTCAGCTGTAAAGATAATATAAATCTGGACTTTTGTAACAAGAATGGCTCTTAATGCATGATATCACTTGCATAGTGTGCATGTGCTCTTCTATAATTTTTTAAATTCTTAATGGAATTTTTTATAACAAAAGGAGATAGTTATTAAATGAGAGATCACAATACTGTCTGCTTCTACTACAGTGAGAATTGTGTACAAATTGTGTAAAGTTTTCCTTTCTATTTCTGTGTCATTTCTAAATCATATACGAAACTTTTTTTTTTTTTGGGGGAGGGAAGGTCAGAATAGAAGAAAATATCATTCTTGCCCTTTAATCCAAATGGTTGTCCAGAAGGCAGTAAACTGTGCCTTCAAGAATTGTATTTGTAGCTCTTGCTTCATACTTTTTCTTACTAAAATACGCATGCCATAAAATTCAGAGCTTGGTGTGTCTTCTTACAATCAGTGAAATAGTTCAGCCTCTGCATGACCTAGCTCTGATCTGCTATCACCCTTGGGCAGCTTCTCTGTTTGTAGGTCTCTTAAATATGTAAAAGAACATAACCGGTTTCTTTCAGGGAATCTGTATGTCTGAAAAAAACCCTAATGCCTTCAATAAGCTCATTTTATCTTTGGATGGATTCACTTTAGAGTAGACTTGTTGTGTAACAGTATCTGTAGCAGAAAGCTCAAATACCCTAAACCGGAGATGAGGGGCAGATCTTAAAGAGTTGGCAGGCTAGCAGCAGAGCTGCATCAATCATCAGACCAAACCTGAGGCTAATTTTTAGGCTGCACAAGTTGACTGTGCTGACTTAGCATAGTTAAGATTAATATACTTCTTCATATCCCCAGGATAGATGGTCTCACCTTTTTCCTCATTTTTCATCTGTCTTCTTGATCCTTGATCCTTTGCAGCTTTGTTGTGGTGTTTTTTTTTTTTTTTTTTTTTTTTTTTTTTTTTTTTTTTTTTTTTTTTTTTTTTTTTTTTTTTTTTTTTTTTTTTTTTTTTTTTTTTTTCCCCTCCTCTTATTGGTAGTGCTATTATAACCCACTCTTTTCCTACCTTTAATTCAAGGGAGGTTGACTTTCACCTCTGTCTAGAGTCTTCATTTTATCTTATCTCTTTGGACCTCCTGCTGGGGAAGCAATCACTACAGCAAATCAAGAGGAGATTCAGACTCCGCTGCTCTTAAGAAGACGGTTGAATGTACTGATCAGCCCTTCCTCTCATCTCTCATTTTGTGTTCAGATTTAAAGTGTCCTTTGCATTCCTGCTTTGAAATCCCTGTATAGGAACCATTGGACAGTGCTAAAATCACTGGAGCTTAGCTGCTTTGGGCTAGTTACCATTTTGTTTATGGTTATATAAAGGTATAGAGGAATGTTTAATGATTTTTAGCTGAATAATATTAGTTAGTTGGAAATACCTGTGTGATTCAGACTGGATTTGGAGTAGGGAGAGCTTGAGGCACAAGATGTCAAGTGTAGGTGGGAGATGTCAAGTGTAGAATAGCAGTGGGGAAGAGGGAGCTCCTCTGGGTTGTAAATGTCAGAAGCATTAAGGCCGTGGTCTGCCAAATTCAAAGATAAGATCTAAACCTCATCCATGTCTAAAACTACTGTTCTATGTCTAAGGCAGTTTAAGGGTGAGCAGAGACCTCTGCTTCCCACATTAGCCACGGTGACCAGAACTGTCCCATGGAGCCCTGTCTGCTGAGACCCTTGTTCTCATCCTTTGAGAAAGCTCTTATGAAGACAAAATTAACAAAGTCGTTTATCCACCACCTTTTTACACTAGTAAAATCAACTGCCCCCAAATCCTTTTGATTTCTCATAGAGAAGGATTGGTAGAGTGAGATTTGGTTTAGAGTGCTAACTAGACAGCTGGAATCAGTTAAGCAGCTTGCAGAGCACACACTTGCTGTCTTCAGAGGATACCCTACAGGGCTGTTTGTCCCATGCTATGATAAATGTTGGAATTTGTCCTTGTCTGTAAAAGCCTGATTGCTCTACTGATTTAAAAGGACCCTGGTTGACTAGATCAAACTAATTCATAACTCCTGGAAGTTTTCAGCATCATATACTTCAATCCACTCCTAAACAAAGTAACAAGTCTTAAGGAGACTTTTACAGAATAGTTAATTCATCACATCCTGGACCTGCTCTAATTCAGTATGTCCAGAGACTGGTTCTCCTCAGAGTTCTCACCTGATTACATATCTATGTCAACAGAAAGGCACTGGCACAGAGGAATTGTTCTTGCCCTCTTACCCCAACCACCCTCAAAAGAATAAATATTATTACTTTTCTTTCTGCTTCACCCAATTCAGTCCCATCACACAGCAGGAGAGATGTTGAACCTTCATTAGCCAATACTGGAATTAAAGAAAAGAGATGAAAGAGAAGGTGAACAGATCTCTTCCTTCAAAATATGCAATTGACTATTGTTTCTGCTAACAGAGATGATGGGAAAAATTCTTATAGTATGTAAAGTCTCAGATGTTTGTACCCAGCCCAAAGCTGTGAGGCGTCGCCTCTTAGCCCAGCAAGCCCTTCTCCAGCAGATGGCATTCGTAGCTTGTTTCTCCCCTATAATGCACTGAAATCACACTGATGTCAAAGCTCTCTTGTTTCTGATCAGTGTGCACGACTGCCTGTTTCAGCTCTGCACTAAAAATTACAATCCAAGCATCAGTTTCTTATAAAATAATAATGGGAAAAAAGGCTATAAATAGCATCTATTTTAATTTTTTTTTCCTTAGAAGAAAAGCGTTGTGCTCTTCTCGCTTTTATTTTCTCTCTCTTATGATGCTTGCAAGTGGATTTTTAGGAAAACAAAAATGGGTCATGAATTTAGTGTGTATGTAGGCATCTGTACCACTATAAAATAAAGCTAGTTTGCTCTTTTCCCCCATATTTCTGTAAGCTAGGGATTCCCCACTGAATCTTTATATAACACATAAAGTCCCAGGAAAATTAATAGCCTTTGAAAAGATGAGGTATTAATCACAATAGAATAATAATAGAAGTAGTCAGAGATTATGGTATATTTGCTCATTTTACCTGCATAGATAATTAATACAAGGACCTTGATACAAGGTCCTTTCTGAGCTTCCATCAAGGTCTATTGTGCTGTACTTTTTTTCAGTAGGCTCCATGTTGACAGGATTGCACATACTAATTTAGATCTTGTAATAGACAAAATGAATATTACTACTTTTGTGGAAATTTTTTTTCTATTTCAAAGTCTCTGGAACCTGAAAACAAAGGACCAATCAGTGACAAAGACTTGCAGCACATATGGAACTGTATTAAATTAGCATTCTAAAATATTTTGTGCTATTTGTTCCTATTACCTTCTAATGAATATTAATTTAGCCTTCCAATTTTGTGAGGAAAAGAAACACTTATGCACTTTGTGTATAATTCATGCACACACATAAGCAAAAGCTCAGATCCCTGTCAGACTCAAATTAAAAACACCAGAAAGGATAATTTAACCAGAATAACTCCTGTATCAAGTGAATACAGAGTGAGGGAAAAATTATGCTGATCTTTAATCCACCTACAATTTGCTGCACCTTATTTAAAGATAATAGTGTGCACAAAGTATAATGTTAATTGCAAATGTTCTCATCTATGGACATTCAAAGTGTTATAAAGTGTTTGAACACTGGGCAAAAGATACTCCCAGGTATGCTTGCACTAAGCAATAATGCATGTAGGCAAAGTGCAGTGGTGTTGTAGGGCATGGCACTTTGGTGAAAGCAGTAGCCAATTAAGGAAACTACTAACATAATATGGGGACTTGCCATTGTTAACACTGTTTAAAATCTATCCCCCTTTGGTACTGGTTGGGAATCACTGACAGCTGCTGGCCATTCATGTAGTCTCTGTGAACTGAGTTGGCCTTAATTAAGTTTTCAATGCAAATGTCACACAGAAGACAGCAAAACAACTGGCAGTGACCAGAAGTTTTCTGTCAGATGCTTCAGAGAAAGGGGAAGACTTGGGGAGCTAGAAGCTAGACTACTAGTCTTAAGCTAGACTATTAGTTTTATGCTTGGAGGAGCTGGATGTGGATCCTTTGTGTATTCTTCAGCTGACTGAGGACAAGTGACTGCCTTTTTTTGCTTCATTTCCTGACTTACACCTTGTCCATATTAACACTTCTTTGCTTCTAAAGGATTCACCTACTGTTTTTTTTGGTCCAAACCACTGCAATACCCTTTATGAGTGTTTAGATGAGAGTTCCCAGCTCAGAGGAAAATTATATATGTGGTTAGTATACTTAGAAAAGAAAGAGAAGACCTTGCCTTCCAAGACTTTTCCGCAGTATTCAAGTTTTGCAAACTCGAAGCAAGTGCCTATTTTCTTGAAAAATGTGATCAGGTTATTCTATATCACTTCCAGCCCCCCCACCCCCAGCTTCCCTTAAGAATGAATATGACTAAAGGATAATATAAAATTTTTGGAAGCTGGAGGGGAATTTTCAGTGATTTAGTTCTGGCTCAGAAGTCATTGATAGTTTCAGCCAAATAATTCACCATTCCTTTTGTACACTTTCTGTCTTACAAAAATGTAAAAGTGCACTGAGTGATGTTGTGTCTGGATGCGGTGGGATTGCACACACAGTGATTTTCTCTGTGTTGCAATCTGTACCTGTCTTTAAGGCCCACCCTAATACTAACAGTCCCTGATAGACACCAGAATCAGTCATGTAACTGCTGAATGTTCAAAGTTTTGCCATTAAGTTTACTGCATGCAATAGCTAACCCTTGGCTATTTTTTTTTTTTTTTTGGTGATAAAGCAGGTAACTGCTAGCAAAACCTCAGCTCAGCTGTCAGACTGAGAATGACTGTCATGACGAACTGGATGTAAACCAGACTATCAAAATCAAATGACTTATGAAACCTGGGAGCAATGTCTCGTTTGACCCTTTCTGTCACAGCTTCTGAGCTGCCTAAGAAAAGTTTTTGCAGCTGCTTTAGTATGTTCGCTATCTAGTGTGGAACTAAAGACATTTTAAGAACTATAAAAGGCTTTCAGAGTGAAATCAGAGAGATGCTTCTCCTCACATGCTTTTATTATGCTGTACAAATTACAATTTAAGTTTTCCTTCATTTGTTTTCTGTTTGTTGTGTTTATGGAATATATTTGATTCATATGATGATTGAAATGTTTAATTTTGGTAATTTTTTGGTTATGTGATATTTAATATTTCAAAAAGGAGATTTGAGGAAGACTGTAAAATGCCGTTATGAGGTCATTATCCTTGAGGCTGTGAAGGGTCAGCTGTCTTCAACAATTCTGCTGTAGCCTTTGGGGTGAATAACTGGACTATATGTGATCTCTGCATACTCTAGCCATCTCTCTCAGCTTTGCATATATCTTTCCCTCTTTTCCACACAGTTTTGCTTTTCAAAAGACTCTACAGGACACAGCCACCTTTGCAGTTGCTGCAGCAGTTGCAAATTTCTTGTTGGGATATTCTGATCATGATTGGAAGCTGGTAATGTTCAAGAGGGATTTTCTCTTCTCTGAATGGCTTTCTTCAGGGTGAGCAAAGTGATACAAAAAATGTTTTCTTGCTAGGTCTGTTGTTGGTGCATTATTTTCTGTTGCTTTTCTGTTTTCAGCAGTTCATTTTCAATCTGTACCTTTGACTTTTTCCTGGATTTATGTTATCATTAAGTTAATTACAGTGACTGTCTCTTATTTTCTCAGAATCTGATTCTGAGTGGTGTTTGTTGAAGGTTTCTCAAGAATGCTGTTATCTGCCTTATCGACAGGGGAAAGTTGGAGGCTTTTTGGTTGCACACATCTGTAAGAATTTTTCCCTCACTGCTTTTGACTGGTCTATTTCTTCCTTTGAAATTTACACATGGAGTTTCACTCTTCCCATGATAAGTGCTTTCCTATCACAGCATTGTTTGCTTCAATTTCTGTTTCCAGTATAGATCTATTTATTTCTTCTGTCAGTCACTCCTTGAATTTAGTGCTTGCTCATATGTGTCTTCTCTTTGCCTGATACCACTTTCCTGGTCTCAGCATCGAGATTTGTCCTGTCCCAGCATTTGCTTTCCAGTGAGGTTCCCTTAGCTTGTCTGATTCTCAGTCTTTGACTCTTGGTGTCCAGCTGTGCCTGCAGTGGTTTGGGTCACACTGGTTCTGAACATCCTTTGTTTTTCTTCAGTTCCAAATGTTTACATATTCCTGCTATGATGGTATCTTGGACCTGTTCCATTCAAAGGCAAAAATCTCTCTAATCTGTGTGCTGTGAATTTTATCTTGCTTCTTTTCCTTGTTTTTAAAATAATTTATTTTTATATATTTTTAACTTAATTTTAACTTCTTCTAGTATTTTGACAGATTACTAGATTGGAAAAATAGTATAACCATGGGTTATACAATCACATATTTTGATATCTGTTTTTGGTTTTGTTTTGGGTTTTGTTTGTTGTTTTGTTTTGTTTGTTTGTTTTGTTTTGAGAGGAAAGAATACTTTCAGCTCTACCTTTCAGGTATAAAGCACAAATTAAAAGTTCTTTAACTTCTCCAAATAATGATTCCTCGCCAGTGTCAGACACATGTTACACCTTTAGCTAACATACTGGGTGGACAATGTCAGCCATGTTCCATACAGGGAGATGCAGCTGGATTTTAACCTATAATTCTTAGTCTCCTCTAATTTTAACCCTAGTTATCATACCATGTTCCATTTTTGTTCCATTTTTCGTTTGTTCCATGTTTTTGTAATATTTTTGTAATCTGATTCATATCATGCAGAAAAAAATTAATGAATGTTAAAAGTCCTTGGTTTTTCTGTCATGTAATCCTTACCCTTTTTCTAATTAAACAGCAAGAAACCAATTTTAGTCCATGATGTACAAATATATTGCATGTATATTAATGTAATTTTACTGTGACTTACCACTTTTTGGGGAAATGTTTAGAATGTGATTAAATAATAGGAATAATATTAAAAATAGTATTCTCTATTATTAGATGAATGATTGTGCATTAGCCTAGAACTTACTGTATTTTAGGTTTAGAAAAGAAAGTGGAGAGTTAGGATTATTAATTTAATTATTTATGCAGTTATAAATAAATAAATCAATAAAATATCTACTCGTTGGACTAGTGCTGAACAAAAGAATTACAGAAGTAAAATGGATCTGTCATTTGGCATATTAGCATCCATTTGGTTGCTAATAACCAACTCTAGCTTACCCGTATGTGAGACTTGGGAGCTCATCAAGTAATTGAAAAATACATCGAACTTCTGTATTTTTAATTTCTGGCTAACTGGTGTTCACACAGCTATTTCCATTACTGATGCATATGTGGATAAGGACCCCATGCATGTCATAAGACAGGTAGGTAAGCCACAGCTATTCCTGCAAAGCCAAATATATCTAAATGAAAGTTTCTCTTCTGCAAAAACGTAAATGTCCTGTGAGTATCTACATGGCAAACATGCTACTGTGAAACGACTATTCCTAAATGTCATCTTAAAACTTAATTCACAAATCTAGATAGAAGGAGTTGAGAATGATACAGGAAACTGACCTATAAGCACATATTTTTTTAACTGAGAGTTATGATACAGACTGAAACCTAATCAATCCTTGAGAAGACGATGCTTGTCTGTAGATTTCTCTGTGGACTATTAGTAGTCACAACTCTGATAGACATATTTTTTTAATTACATGAAGCCTTCCTGTAAGTAGGTAGAGAATAAATCTGTAGCAGTGTTGCTTTCCATCCTTGGTTTAGGCAGCAGTACACCAAAAAAATTCTGAGAAGAAAGGGAAAGCTGCGAAAATAGTAGCTGTTTAGAACTTCACGAACCTGTGGGAGTGCCAAAACTGAATTTAAGGGCTCGGATTCCTCTCGTGACAAAACAAGACAATATCGAACTTGTTCTCTTTCTAGTGTCTAATGTCACTCATTTGCTGCTGATCTCTCCTATTTCCTTTCTCTTTATTTTCCCTTATTTGTGTCTACATTTTTAAGCTCAACCCTTTCAGAAATGCACTTTCCTGAGAGCACACTGACATTTTACTTATTCTGTAGAAAGCACTTTCTAGAAAAGAAAAGAAAAAGAAAGAAAAATGAAAGGAAAATGAAAGAAGAAAGGGAAAGGAAAGTAGAAAGAGAAAAGGAGCAAGGAGGAAGGAGAAAGTAGAAAGGGGAAAGGGAAAGCTAAAGGGTAGGGGAAGGGAAGGGAAGGGAAGGGAAGGGAAGGGAAGGGAAGGGAAGGGAAGGGAAGGGAAGGGAAG
>NW_020955444.1:82795-95020 GCF_003031625.1 Empidonax traillii
TCCTTTCCATTATTTTTTTCATAACTCTTTTTCCTTACATTGCTTGTATTTACCTTGCATAGATTTGTGGAAGTGCACAATGACATTTTTATTGCTAAGGACAAAAGAAGCTGAATCATTCATAAAAGAAGTCACAGTAATAGTTAACTGATGGAGTTTTCCTTTCTAATGCTACCAGTCCTAATACTCCAGAGGCTGTGGTGCTGTTTTCCTCCTCTGGTGCATGCTTCATGCCATATTCCCCTCAGAATTTGCCTGTAGTCAGACACGATGAGGAATAATGCCTTCTGCATAGAGAGGCGTAAATTTCACAAATAGTAGACATTAAATGTATCCTTTTATAATAATGTCACATAATGTATGTATGAATAATAATTAGAAAACAAACCAACCAGGAATTGTGAGATTCTATATTAAATCAAAATGTAGTCCTTCCCAGGGCTGTACTTGCTGCCAGTAGATTTAGCTGCAAATTTACACAGCAATACTGCTACATTTTCTGCTTTGTAAATCTTGCTAACTTGTAATGGGGATTGTCAACTACTGAGAAGACACTAGAGCTGAATTTAGAGTCCTGCAAATTTATCTAAACAGATATAGATCAGTGAAAGCAGTTACTGAGGGGGTATTCTATTCTCATCCAGACAAAAAAGTCACCAGTCAGACAAATGATTTTTCCTTCAAAACCCAGTATTTGGGCCAGGAGCAAGAAAAAAAGAAACTATTTTAAGGAAATATTTTAATCACAAACCTCCTTGCAATTACAACATCAAGTCAGCTGAGTGGGTTTGTATTAATGAAGTATAAATAAGTGGAATTTCTCTGTTCTACGTACACGAAAAAAAAAAAAATCCTGGAACCTGGCCTCTGCATCTGGAGAGCATTAATAGGTGAAACACTCTGAAAAAAACAATCAGTGAACAGGTGCAAATTAGGTAAGAGCCTCAAGCAAGATACAGCTGTGTTTCCCCCTGCTGCTTGATTTTTCTGTGTTAATCTGTTTCTCTCACTCTTGCACACTAGAAAAACAACAAACAAGTTTTAGATACCACAACAAGTCACACCAGCTAACGGTATTTATCACTGTATTTTTAAATGTTTCTATAAAAAGTCGAAACACACATAAAACCAACAAGACCTTCAGAAAAACAGTTCAGAAGATAAAGGCAAAAAAAATACCTTTAATAAAAGGCTGTGTAAATTCAGTTCTCTAAGCATGTGCAGAAGTATCCAATTAACTAGTGTATTTTCAAAGTTGCTGAGCAACAATCAGGTGCTCTTAACTTTTGTGTAAACCATTTAGACAAGCAATGAAAACTTAATTTTTCACTCTTTCCAGTTGAGCTTTCTGCATTTGTGATTGATAAACTGCCCATGTATGAAGGTCTTTATTGTGGGTGTCTTTCAACCTTTTGTACAAACAGGGAAACCTACTTCAAAACAATGGTTTTAGCTGCATACTGAAGCCTGACAGAACCCCTCAAGATAAATACTAAGCTGTTTCTTTTGTGAAGGCATATTTCTTTTGCTTTTTAATGGTGATAATAATTAAATATCTCTGCTTAGAATTTCAGCAGAACCTTGGAAATGCAGTGGTAGATAAAATTAAACAAACTATAAGAAGAGGAAAAAGGCGTTACTAGTGATTTTGTGATTCTTATATCATGGGATAATTCCACATATCCTTATAGCTATAACAGAGTTGTTCTAGTCTGATAGTCTGTCTCTGTTAATGACTGTATCTAAATATTTTATGAGAAGATTATGAAATTATAGGATTCACCACCCACTTTAAAAATCCCTTCCTAGTCTCTTCATTTAATGGTAGACCTCTTTAGTGATATGTGACTCTTCTGAACTTTATCAGAAGTAATGAAAGCAATGGTCAGACACCTTCTGAAAGTAGCTCCCAATCCTATTTCATTTTTTTTTTTTATTTGAAGTTGTCTAAGTCTATGTTTATATACACAGGTGGGGGAAGTCTATCAAGGGGAAGAAGTAGTTTTCAGCTGAATGCTCAAGATTTCCACACAAATTCGTAGTGGTTGTAGGTTGGCAGGCAATTCAGAAAAGAGTTCCTTAACAGGGGCAAGAGACATTTTCATGCAGTGCCTGTGCTTCAGAATTGCTGTGGTAGTCTATTAAAGTTATATAAAGCTATTCCAGAAGGAAAGGAAATTTTTACCAGTCAAGACCTTAATTAAGGTACAAAGCTAAAATCCAAATAAACTGAAGTATCTTTTTTTGCAGTGACCCTGGATATTGCAGTTTATCCCCAACAGAATTCTCTAAAGCATATATTATAGTTAAGCTTCAGAGAATTTCTTTCTTCATCTCTTTTTGTATTGACATCCAACTTTTTGTTATCTGCTACTGCTTTTTCTACCTCAAACACCCCCCACCTCTTTCACTCCCCACCTCTTAACACAGGGACAAAGCTTGTGGTTTGGAGACTATATGACCCTTGGAGACATGAATTTAAAATATTTTTCTGAGTGCTCCTACTTGTCTGAACCAGACTGCATTTAAGCATTTTTTTAAAAACTGTAACAGCTCACACCCCCAAAAAAGAACGCTTAGTTTGAAGTTATCAGGCCTTGCTGACAGAGATTGTACCTACACTCTTACCTTGACCATGCTTGTACCTATTCTTAGAGCATTAACAAGTTTTTGCAGTTGCTTCAGATTTATGCTTGTTGCAACAGGCTGTTGTTATCTGGCAAACTTCATATTCATTATCCAACACTTATTTACTAATAATTGTGTAGGTTTTGATTGGGATGCCCTCATGAGGAACTTTCTCTTTGGGAAATGGCATTTCTGGAAGCGGATTGTGACACTGCAAATTTTGGTTCTCCTGTTACACCTTTTCTGCTCCCATTTCCAACATTTACAGTGTGATGCAGGAACAAAGTATAAAGGTTGATTGGTAAGAAACTGTTAAAATCTCATCATCAGGAGAAATTACTTTTACAAAGAATCAGAAAATCAGAGTTATTTCCACCTGGAGTGGATGAAACTTTACCACTAGCTTAGGGTGCAGAATCAGGCCATAGGATGTGGCAACAGCACAAGATTTTTTAAAAATTAAATTGTGATATAGCCAGTGCCTATTCTGGTGGTACAGAGCTAGACAGTTCTACAGATGTTCTTCCTGCAGTTCCCTCTGTGTGATGGTTTATGAAGAGGCCTGGGGGGAATTCTTTAATATCCCAGAGGCACAATCCCTTTTTCACCAGGTGATATTTTTGCTCTGAAGTCATGGGTTGATCTTTCAACAAATTCAGCTTTCAGATGCCAAAACCACACGAAATGCACAATACAAGAGGCCAATACAGCACAAGCTGATATAGCACAAACTGATACAGATTTATTTCCCCTCTTTCTCTTTGCCTCAGCTACCTTACCCCATCTGAAGCGAAGAACAAAGCCCTGGAACCCAGAGAAAAACAACAAGAGCAACAAAAAACTACTTTGCTGTTTTCCCTCGGGCTTTTTGCCAGATAGCTTTCATCCATCCTCCTGCATTCAGCAGAAATCCATACTGCATCCTCTAGCTAATTTGTCAAAAATGCAATCTTGTGTTCGTACCTGACCTGGATTAAATTTGGATTGTTGATTGCTGTATTAATGGCTGTGAAACAGCTGCATTGAATAGCTTCTGCTATACTTGCCCTCTCTCTTGCCTACATTTCAATTCCAACCACGAAATTTCCTTACAGCTATGGAAACCTTTCCATGGTGAGATTGCTAATAGAAAGCTGACTTTAGGATGTTTACATGGTGTTATTCTCAAGTAGGGCAAATTTGAAATAGCCATGTTCACATACATATAAACATGTGTAGAATAAACTGGTCACACTCTGGGAAATCTGAACAACTCATGGTTCTGTACTGAGAAATGGTAGATGTAAATCCCAGTAGTTGTATCTTAATATTGGAAAATTAATTCTTAAAATTGCCTAACTTGGGAAGAACTTATTTTGTCAAGATATGGTTTGATCCCCAAAGCAGGAAATTTTTGGATGGCATTAAGAATTTTTATTTTTGAAGTCACCCTAAGAAAGTAAACAGTTGTATTTCACAGACACTTTCCCACCAAACAAGATGACTACATATACATGTACAAAGGTGGATTTCAGGATAAGGGAAGTCTTACATCCCTGAGTGTAGTCTGTCAGTCTTTCATCATCAGGGTCAAATTAGGCATGTGCTGTCTACTCAAAATTTTCAGCCGCTGCTCTTCATCTTGCTCCTTTCCTTTTGTTACCAGCACATATCTGTACATAGCACAGCTGGCAAAAAGGATTGACACCGTGATACTGCACTGGCGGTTTTGCCGGGCCAGAAAAGAATAGCCAGGAGGTGAGAATTGTTTACCAGGGCACACAGAGCACTGCCAAGCTCTGTTGCTGTCAGCCTCCATCTCGCTCCAAGCAGTTCATGTTTCCTGACAGTCTTGTCGATGCTGAACAACAGTGATCACTAAAGGCCTTGTAACAGACTCAGCAGGACAGTGAAAACAAGCAAACCAAGTTGTCTGCATCAAAACAAATCGCAAGTGCCAACAGCAAATGTGCAAGTGGTGGCAGAAGGTATGCAACCACAAGTAGTCACGGCCAATGCTCACCTAGCCTTTTTCTTTTTTTAAATATGTATGCAAGAAGGATGGCTGGAGTGGACTCAGTGGCTCACCTATTGGAGCCTGCCAGTTGCTCTGTGAGCTTACTCACTAAGATGGCCAAAAAAATTTAGTGAATAATCATTTCCTGTTATGTCAGTGATCTGAAATACCTCAGTGAGAGATCTGATGAACACCAAAACTGGTGGAAAGAAGAAGTTAGGGTGCTCAGTTAAGAGCAGAGAGAAAGTGAAATCTTTCTCATGGCAGATTGTTGAAGCTCCGCCCAAAAGGACACAAAGCACAAGAGCTGCACGGATTAAGAAAATCTGGAAGCATAGTAAGACCATTTTAGGAGAATGTAATTCACTCATTTAACTTAGAAAATGATGACAGCAAGACATAGTGAAGAAATATATCAAAACAAATGAAATGTTTGAACCAGAACTTACTTTGCAGAAAACAATGGGTAGAAGTCCGTTTTGATGCTCTACTGAAGCTTTAAGAGAGCAGTCTCTGTAGAGAAGAATATTTAATAAATTCATTTACTCATATCCTGCCTCTTCTTCCTCATCCATCCTCACTCTAAAAATGTTTTTCATTACATCTAATGGAATTTATTATGTCTCAACTTGTTTCTGTTGCATTTTGTTTTGCCTTCATGCACATCCACCTTCTTTGTAACTACTATTGGGTGTTTGGAAACAGCAGTTAAAGCTCCCCTTCCCCTTTTCTTCCTCAGACTGAACTAGCCCACTTCCCTCAGGTTATACTTGTACACCCCAGGCTCCATCCCCTGGCCACTGCGCTGGCTCTATTCTCTCCACATTCTCAGAATTCAGAAAGAGGGGTTCCTGGGTATCACTGTATCAGTCTAAGTTCCTTTCCCTATTACTGTCATAGTAGGCAAAGAATTACCTGAAAACCTTGCATAATTCTCAATTTTTTTTTTTACTGGTTCAAGACGTGGGAGGTCAAGTCCATCTGGTTACAGCAGTAAAAAGGAAGACTTTGTTTCTCTTAATTGCCATACCGTACCAAGCAAAGGGAAAACCCTGTCCTACCAGACTATCTTCAATCATGAAAGAGAAAACGTTTACACAGAATGTGTGTTATATTTAAAAGAAATTGTCTCTGTCTGTGTGCTGGTATTGTTGCAGGCAGAGTATAGGCATGTTTTCTTCCAGAGCTCTCAGGTCCACACTAGAGACTGTGTCACTGGTGAGGGGAATTCCCCTAGGAATTGACCTGGTCCAGGCCCCAGGGCACAACATTTTTGCTGCGGATTGTCATCCGATACTTATTTCAAAACACCTTCTTAATATACTAGGAAAAGCTCATTAGTTGTTACTCCCTGATTTGTTTCTTTGTTTTGTTCATTCTTTAGTTAACATTCTGTTTTCCCAAGGACTAATCCTCTGTCTCTCAGTTTTGGGGTTAAAAACATCCTCATATTTACACATTTCAGCATGCCTAAATTTCCCAAATTTGTGTTTAGGGTTTCAGGTTTGTTTCTGAATATGATGCAAGCTAAGTTGATCTCAAATGCTGTCCTTAAACACTAAAGAATTTTTAATCTTTCCTTTCAGTATATTAAGAAGTCTTTCAGTGCCTTGTGGAAAAAAAGTTCCTTTGAATACAAGATTTTCTGTATCTCACCAGAGTGAATCCTGACTGAATTCTGACATCAGCACCCAACCCTGAAGTTGTGGTATTCTTTAGTTCAAAGAAGGTAGATTCAGACTTGAAAATCTTCTTTATAAGCCTGAATGTAGATGTCATATGAAGCATATACTACCTTTGGATTTTGGATGTTCCAGTATCTATTACCTTTGCATTTTGTTGTTCCTTTGAGTATATTCTGCTTAATTGAAAGAGGTTGTTACATAGACACAAATAAATATGAATACGCTCAGTGCATGCATATTTTTGTCCTGAACAGATGGAGCAGTGCTATATTCAAATTATGTCGTTGACATAAAAAGATTTAGCTGATGCACAAAGACTTTTATGCGTATAGTATGTAAGAAATCTATTATTACAGAGTAACTGTAATAAGGTAACACAACTGGGGAGTATCTTTTCTCCTTATGGGTGCAGTAGCTGCCACATTATGTAGATTTTAAAATGAGCTTAATTAGACATCTGTAGAGGAGTGTTTGATTTTTACTTCAATTGAATATAATTTGTAGCAGCACAGGGAAAAAAAAGCAACAAACCCCCCACCCTCAAATCTCATAATTATCCATCTTTGAAATCGTGTGAGAAATCAGGACAAGTGATTCAGAAAACAGCCATGAAGTATATGTCTAAAAACTAAAGGGAAGGTGCCAAGGGAATAAAAATGCAGACATATTGCTGGTTCTGAGGGAACTGGAGAGTTAAAGGGCGGCACTAAATGTGTCCTAACCCTCCTGTTTTTATGATAGACCATGGCATTAGACATGGAAGGCAAGCAGGGGAGAAAATTCAGCCACCTTTCCTCAAATGGACAATCTCTGTAAAGTCAAATTACTCAGGAAGATAGAAGCTGTAGAGAAGAGTTCCAGAGCCAGATTAATGATTTCAGCAAAAGATTATATACTGCAAAGGTTAGATTCATAATAAAAATCTCTGCTTTTCCTCTTCCCTGTAGGAAAAGATTGTCACCATTAACTCCAAGGGAGACAAAATGAAGGTTCACAATTCACAAAAGTATATTGTTTTATGCTTTAGACTTCCTGAGAGTAATATGTACCATTTACAAAAAAACCAATCTAATGCTATGCTCTTTCTTTATTTTTTTTTGTCTCACTTCCTGAAATAAAAGCAGTAAAATAGTAAAGAAGTAAACTGCCTCCTGTGAAGGGACTTTGTAAAACAGTTATGTCAAAATAATACAACATACTAAATAAAATATGCATGTTTCTGTAACTCAGAAGACAAGGTAAGTATTTAAAAACTAGAAGCAGGCCATCTTATTTTTTTGTTTCTTATGTTGCTAAGTATATATATACACATATATGAAAATAATTCAGACTAAAATTATTTTTGGGAGATTATGGAATAAAACAACCCCCCAGCAAAAGTTTTATTCCTGAGATTGCACCAGGTTTTTATCATCTTGCATAGATGTTCAGATAAAAAATATACAACCATTTCCAAATGTTTATTTCTTAGCAAATAACTTTGTAGAAGAAGTGAATCATGTTCTCCTAAGAGTCATTTAAAAAAACCCACAAATAAAATAAACATCTATTTCTTTAAATGGCAGTAACCCTATTTGTTTTTCTATTATAATGCGGAGTTTTAGGTGTTCTTTTTCCAGCTGGAAAAAAAAAAAAAAAAAAAAAGTCAGATCTCAGTATACCATATCCCCACTCTGTCTTTCCATGTAATCTAGCAATTCGTGTGCAGAATGGCAGTCTGCCTGTTTTCTGAGTTAGATGAGCATTGTCTAACAGCACTATTGTGATTGTGTGTGCTTTTATAACAGCAGAGTCATATCAGAAGTACTGAAGCAATTTGTCTGAAGGTTAATCTGGACAGGACCAGACTGCAGGTATAGCCAGCTGCATATCCAAAGTGAGATATCACAAAAATTCCAGTTGGACTTCTGAACTAATGTTGTATGTCCCTATTCACCTCCTTTTAATCTAGCTGTTGAAAGGACAAGATACCTGTAAAATGAAGTCAACTTGGGAGGAAACTTTTGAGCTGTCTTTCACAAACAGTATAAATGTTCTAGGAGTTTTTGCTGCAGGCATTTCTATGTGAGAAGTCCCTAGTAGGTCCCATGTTTAGCTATATTTTCAGAAGATAGAGAGTGAAATTATAAACATAGGTGCTGGAAAAGCAGTTGTAACTGTGAGTGCATGCTTCTTGTGGCAAGATGTAACAAAATTCTGTGTGAAAAACAACTCCACTGATGGCAGTAATAAAGCTGCCTTTGTAATATTTTTATTATAAAATAATAATAATTATATTTATTATACAATCAAATGTTGTAGTAAATACGAGGACGGCCATGTAAATAAAACTGGGCACTTAGATGATGATGGCCTAAATTCAGCTTTTATTCTTCATTCAGAATATTACATCTTGTCTTCACACAGCTGCACACACACTGTCTCCTAGAATCTCACATACTAACACTATTCTTAGCTCTACTATGTATATTTACCACTAGCCTTCACATGTGGTTGGATGTTCACCTCTTATTTACATTCTTTCTCCCATGGTCAGGACTGCCACCTTTTATCAAGATCTCTATGGCCCCTGCTTTTCTTTCAGGGGAAAGGCCTTAGGGTGTCTAGATCAAAATCCTCTTCCTCTACATCCCTCAAAAGGGGCATGGCAGACCCACCGCCTACCCCGACAATCAAATCAATGTTATTTTACTTTCACTGAAAAAAAAAGAACTGAGAGTTCTGCCCTGTATGTGGGCTCTCTGGAACCATGGCTCTGCTCACAGGAGAAGGCCATAGAACGGTAAAATACCAGATTGGAAGGGCCCCCAAGGATCATCTTTCTCAGTAAAAGCATGGTCTAGACAAGATGGCCCAGCACCCTGCCCAGCCAAATCCTGAAAGTGTCTAATACTAGGAAATCTACTGCTTTCCTGAAGAGAATATTTCAATGGCTGATTCTAACTGTGGGCTGGCTGCTGGTGCTGAACGAAGACTGGGCAACAACCACTTCTGAAGGGGTTATCATCCATCTTGAACAAAGCTGTGCTTTTCTTCCCCATATGAAATAGTGGATAACTGAGTTAATATTATACACTGTTTTCAGATGTCTTGCAGGCTTAGAGACAATGCTTTGGTTATTTTTTTGGTGTTTGTCTGCAAATAGAAATCCATGGGACTGGATAGACTGTGGGTGGGATGGTTAGACTGTGATTTAGTCACACAGACTTCAGTACTTCAGTTACAGAATGAAAAATATTGTTGTGCAGACTATTCAAAGTGCAAATACTATAATCCTCTGCCTTTGGAGGTTTGTTAAATATCAGCTTTGTCCTGGAGATACTTGTGATGGATCAAGTGTTGCCTATATTTCTGCAGCTGACATAAATTGTGCAGCCTAACTACTGTCCTCTGTCAGGTC
Source organism: Empidonax traillii (assembly GCF_003031625.1). Lineage (NCBI taxonomy): Eukaryota > Metazoa > Chordata > Aves > Passeriformes > Tyrannidae > Empidonax > Empidonax traillii. The sequence continues at coordinate 92,505 of NW_020955444.1, forward strand.
AATAGAAATGTGGTCATATGGCCACCTCAATTTTCTTCATTTTGGAAATTCAAAGTGTTTTTCTGGAGCTCAGGCCAGAAATAATGATAGCTTTGATAAAAGAGAGCTCAAAACCTCACAGGGCTGAGTATCCCAGTCTGTCTAGACCTGAGTTGGAATAATTTGCTTAGTATTCTTATGATGTAGAAACAGTGCTGTGTTTATTTTCCTTTGTCTAAAGGCAAGTATATTCTGAAAAATGAACTTGCTTTCTTCTATCTAGCATTGCCAGGGGTCAGTCGGGTAGATTTTTGTTAACCTTTCTTTCCAGTTTAAAAGCATAATGTTTAAAATTTTGTTTCACTGCTGCCTAGCATTCCTGATCTGGAATTTTCATTACCTGGTTTGGGAAACCAGTCTCAAAATACTTTACTAGTGAAATTCTTGAAGATTTTAGGGCTGATTTTGAAGTGTGATCTAGAGGTGACTGTCTCTCTGCTGATCATGCAGGGAGTCTAGGGCCATCTACCCCCGAGTTTACTGAGTATCTTTTCAAGAAATGAAAATTAGTTATGCTATTGCAATACTCATCCTAAAGGAACTGAGCTGACAGCAAAGAAAACATGTTTAGCTACAAAGAAAACTTGGTGCTTCAAGCTGCATGAGGATTACAAAGTTAATACACCTCCAACTGTTGAATACTACTTCAAACACATCACTTCTGAAAGTAAAACAGTTGTTCTGGTGTGTTGCTGCTGCACTAGGAAACCTTAGTTCATGTGCACGGTTCAAGAGTGCAGGTGAGGTGTGCTGGGGCTTGGGAGCAAGGGTCACTATTGGAGAATCTCCTTTGTCAGACTGAAAAAGAGAATCAATAGAGAGCAAAAAACACAATAAAGAATTAAGTAGAAAACCCATTGTAAAACATCCCATTGTCCCTGCCGTATTTAAGTGCAGTGGGAGGACTGGGTTATAACTGAGCTGTCTTTGCAGAAGATTAAGTGGTAGCCTGACCACTTCCTGCAGTAGATGATTAAAATAATTAAGAAAATGCAACCCTTCAAGAAGTTTTAGGCTGATCCAGGTACAAAACAGAGAAAGGGAGCAAAATAAAAATTTGTGGTCAAATAACTGTAAAAAATTATTTGTGCTGATATAATTCTTAATGAGAAAATATATCAGAGGAAATACTCTCTGGTTGGCAATGAAAAAAATCACTGCCAGGTTTATCAGTCTTGTTTCTTCTGAGAAATTGTTCAGAGAATATTGCTCACAGAATATCTTCAAAAATGAGCAACAGCTGTGCTTGCACGCCATTTTTCTACCACCACTACTTAAATTCTGGAGCCTGAAACCATGAATGCATTGTTATTTGCGATCAAATTCCCACTGGCTTCAGTGGTGCAGAATACTAGCACCTTAACCAGTCCCCCAGGGACACCCTATGGGGGATGATTGCCCGGATTTTTGGACCATCCCTGTGGCACTGGGGTGGCTAATCAGAGAGCCAACCTTTGGGCTTTGTGAGCTGGGGTTCAGGCACACACCACCATGGGTGCCTGCCATGTGCAATGGGAAATAATGCCAATTGCACAACACTTGGCTGCAGCCCTGCTGTTTAGGCCAGTTAGAAGTGTATCTCTGCTCTCTGCTTTTGCAAGAGAGATGCCGATGAAAATGTTCATGGTAGACTCCTCAAAATGGTTAGCAGACTGAAAATGCTCTGGAAAGCCATTGGTAATGTGTAGCCTACAGATTATTTGTCTTAAATTTCATTCTTTGAGCACCCACCACTGAGAAAAACCTTTTTTTCAAAAATGTTCAACTTACACCTTGATGATTCAGTAGCATCAGGTGTGGAAAAATTTCACAGTCAATCATTGCTGAGGCTTGAGTCAAAGTTTTCAGTGAGTTTTACATAGTCATCTTTAATACTTTCCTCAAGATGACCTGTGAATTTTACCTCCTAATAAAGGCTGATTTTGCCATGACATTTCACAGTAAACTTCAGAGGAAATAAATAAAGGGCAGTTCCATCTTCTTTTTCAGAGAAAAAAAAAATCTTTATCAAATAATGTTTTCCTCAGTTGATATTGAGAAAGATAGAAAGTGCTTTACCTTCATATTTCTGAAATTCCTCTTCATTGAGACTAGAAGGATTTTCTCTGTATCTCTCATCGGATAAGGAGATTACCAGAATCCCATATAGAGATCCTGATCCTTCTGCACCACCAGCAGAGGTTCTGTCACATCTCTTTATCTGGAGGTGATCACCTTTAAACTAAATAACATGAAAAATACCTGTTAACCGTAACATCAGAAGGATTTCAGAGTCCTTCTCTGCTGGTATGCTACTCCCAGTGTGCTGAGACTAGAGTATTTGACTAAGGATTTTGACTTCAATTTTAATATCCCCCTCTTCTCTACTGTGCATAGATCATGTTATCTGTGCCTCAGATTGACTTTTTATTTTTCTTCTTTTTCTTTTTCCTTTTTTTTTTTTTTTTTTTTTTTTTTTTTTTTTTTTTTTTTTTTTT